>NC_053117.1:2963588-3263588 GCF_010015445.1 Perca fluviatilis | reverse complement strand
AAGTCAAAACGACAAAAACTTGCCAAAGGCTTTCATTTTTGAGTCCTATGTGTGTGTGAAGATCAACTCAGGGGAGCACTTCAGAACAGGGGACCTCAGCATGGTGAACTGTTGTTGGCCAGTACACAAAAGGAAGATTTGTTTCCTGTGGGAAAGTAACATCCAATTTCCTCTGCCAAATCTTGATTTGGGAAAGGGTTGCAAAATCCAAAACATCTTTGCACAATTAATTCCAAATTAAAAGTCGAGTTGTCTATTTGGTCATCGTCTGCAGGAATTGTCTTTTTTTTGGTCTCCTCATCTCAAAAGGAAATTTGGAGAAAAGATACTGTAATGCATGTCTCCCATTGATTATAGCTTACAATGAAATCGAAACAGAATCCCCTGGAACACAGGAAACAAAACAGAATCTCACCTGGGATTAACTAGACTTAACACAATGCAAACACTGGTCATGCTTTGTTTGAAGGATAAAGATAGCATTTGAGAGGTAAGAGCAAAAAGCCTAAGAGCAATACTGCTGGCACTTGCCTCTTTCAATCTTGTTTTCATTTTATACTAGAAGTGATCTGCCCCACATACAGAGAAAACTATGTTGGGGGTCTCTCATTGGCTCCCACCTTAGGCCAGTAAAAGCAGATTATCTAATTCTAATGTTTCATTGAAAAGAAATTAATTCTCATGGTTTCAGTTGTTTAAACAAAAGGTGGTATTAAAACTGAAATGTGTGCAGGCCATTGACTGTGCACAGCAACCCCTGAAGAAAAGAGATCACATCTAAAAGTTATATCTGATGAGCTTGCTTCCTTGGTTGCCCTGTCATTCATTTCGGAAAATTCAAATGAATCCTACATAAAAAGAGCAAGTTGCCAGGATGATCGGATTTAAAGCCCAACAAAACATGTTTTGTGGAGTGCCAGCAGGACAGCGCTCTTCAGGATGTCAAACATATTGAACCTGATTTCATAGACAGATAGCAGAAAGACAAAAAAGGAGGTGCAATGGGAAAGGCTGTGATGGTTGCCCAACCTCCATCCCGGCCATTTTCCTCCCTGATGACCGGTGAAGTCAGTGTGATCGTCACTTCCATCTTTGGCTCGGCACAGGAAGTCAGAATGATCGCCGCTTCCTGGATAGATCCACTGACCTCATATTTTTCTGGTGTTACAATCTGGAAGAAAACGGTGCAGATGCAAATGCACTAACATTATTTCAAAGTCCATTGTACATCCAACTAGTCGACAGTTATTTCCCAGATAGGGGGCATACCTAGAATAGGTCATCTATCCTACTCAGTGGCCACTTTCATAGCTACAGTTGTTAGTAGCTGTGGACTGCAAAGGCTTTGTTACGTCAAATTCAATTACTGTTGGAACAAAATGGGCGTGATGTGACGTTTATACAACTGGGTAATGTGGTGGGGACGCAAATAAGTTATCTTATAAAAAGGTAATCTAGGTTTCTCGTTTTTATATGAGAAAGCAGTGACTGCGTGTATGAAGCAATGTAATACTGGAGTCTCTCAAAGTTCCTGAATCTTTGTTTCTTACCAATGCTCATCCCTCTTTAAAACAAAACACTATTCACCATACTAGGACTGTAGTCTCACCACATTTTTTCGGGTGAAATCAGATTTGGCTACAAAGATTCAACTTTTCGTTCCTGGATTTTCTGATAACCAACTTGTACGCAGCCAAATGGGTGGCTTTAATACCGACAGATCAGGGTAACAAATGACTAGGAAAGCGCGAGGAAGGTACCTATTAAAGTGGCCACTGCAGAAAGGGATTGTGGTGTGATATTTGTAAAGATAGTACTGTTAGTTGTTTGGGGAGGTGCTCCACGATGCGGCTAAGGAGGCTCTTGGTGGGCTTCTCCGAGCAGAGCAGGACCAGGTTGACGTTCTTGTCCCCGCGGAGCAGCAAGCCTTTGGCCAGGACGCCAACCCGCATCACGCCCTTCAGGGCTCTGCACACGCACACAAGCAACAGTTACAATGGACTCATTCTTAGAAGAGAAAGATCCAAATACAGAATTGAAAAAAAAAAAAAAAGAAAAAAAGGGGGGGGGGGGAAAGGTGAAACAGGGCTGAGCGCTCTCACTTCTGCGGTTAGCTACTCTTATCGAAATTATTGTATGATCCAGTCTACATAATGCAACATGGAGGTCAAATATGAATGAAAAATATACTGTAGGAAAACAATATTAAAATGGTCTGGCCACGTGTATCTCAAAATGCGGTTTGGATTATTGCTTAAAAAGTGGACAGCTGTGCTCCAAATTATCTTATGTATAAACCTTCAGAAAAGCTGACCAGAGGGAAGACCGAGACGACAGATGGTCTAGAACCATCAGTGTCCCAAATTAACTTTGACTCAGCGGCCAAGTTGGCGGGCAGATGAAAAAATAAAAAATAAAAATAAAAATCCACCGGCCAAGCATATTCTTTACCAGCCAAAATATTAAGGCTAATAATATAAAATTGCAGTTTTTTTACATAACAAAACTTTATGAATGGGGTTCCAAGTCCTGCTGGTAGGGATGTTAATGACTAACAGTTTAACCATGAACAGACAATAGGATTTTTGACTGATTAGGCTAATATCAGTTAAACCAATATTAATAAATAAATATAAAGTGTTAAAAAACGTCTTTTGGTTGATAAAAATGTAGATCGGCCATACAATCTATTTCTTAACTGCTAATTAACTTCCTAGTCCTAACTGTGAACCAGAAAGTTGCGGGTTTTTTTTCCCCTGCTTGTGGAGAGCTGCGTGACACATTAATCTATACTGATGAGGACTGGCGAGGTAAATCGGCGGTCCGAGAGTAAACCAGGCAGACACACAGCTGACAACCTGCAGGTGAAAGCGGTGGAGACGGGCTCAGACGTACACGCCGCGAGCCGCTGTGTACCCGAAAGCCGTTTCAGGAAAGCGGCTGCATGTGTCCGACAATGCACAAAACATCAACACAAGCCTGTACAAGCCTACAGCTGTCTGCGGACACAGAGTGAGGAGAAGGTTTCCTGCTTGTCATTCAACGGTTAATGATAGATTCAAATTTTACTTCATTGTGCTTTCTTTTGGAAGGCTGGTTGCCAAAAATCACCACTTACTAGCCAATGAATTAGCCTAAGCCCTCTGAGATTTACTCGCCGGAAACTGAAAATGTACCCGCATTTGGAAACTGGGGAGCGTTTGTTAGTTAATTAATTAATTAATTAATTAATTAATTAATTAATTTCAGACCCTGATAACCATGGGGATTCTGCTGCAGATGCACCACAAATACCTGCTGCTAACAGAAGTTAGAACAGAATTGGCTGTTAAATCTAACACACCATATCTTACAGGCATGGAAAGTTGGATTTTGAATTAATGCTGAATGCAAACTCCACATAACTGAACATGTTTTTACAGTTCTGGGGGCAATGGGTTGGTTCTGGTACTGAGCTCTGCAGGCACGAGGCAGGGACGGCTTTGCAAAACTGGACCTTATTCTGATATTCTTATTACCCCGGCACAAGAGCTCGTGTTTGCACCTCGGGTTTGAGGTTTGTCAGCAGGATTATGTAAAAACTACTACGTTATTGCATTGAGTAGACAATCTAAAATGTAAATCCCACCTGTCTTTAGAGGGCTCTTTCTCCTCTTTGTCCTCTTCCTTGGCCTTGTCCTTGTCCTGGTCTGTGATTATGTCCGAGACCAGTTTGAGGGCCCGTTCTGTGATGGACACAATCTTCTGGATGGACTGGAGCTCATCTTCTGAGGGGTAGATGGCTGCATGCTTGGTCATGACGTAGCGGTCATCTGAAGAATCGGGCCGACGCGGGGGCTGAGAGACACAAAAAAGGTTCCAAACGGGTTCAAAACCGAAAGACAACCAGGTAGTGAAGTCATCGTTTGGAGTGTCACCAGGGGTCTCAAGTGAAATGTGCAGTGTCACCATCTCGCAATATACTGAGACAAAAATCATAAAGCCTCACCACAGGACCCTGAGGCTGCAGGCCAGGCATGCCAGGCCGGACTCCAAGGAGACCCGGAGGGCCAGGAGGGCCCTGTGGATACCCTCCGTCTGGCATACGCCGTCGGTCATCCCAGTGGTGCTGCTCCTCCTCCATACGTCTCCAATACATGTCTTCTTCATAACGCCTGGAAATATTAAACCACAGCTCATCTCTATCACAGTTTAAAACGCTTTGTGAAAAAAAAAGGTGTACAGATGGCTGACGCTAACAAGGAAACCACATCAAGTGTCTCACCAAGTTGTTTCCAAAAGCTAGCCTCTCAGTCATCTAGGTCATGGGATCTCTTCTATTGCTAAGTCAAAGGTAACTGGACTTGGAACGTAACGTGGGACTCCCCACCAGTAATACAGAGCTAGGAAGTCTTTTGGATGCCAGACGAAATATCTTCAAGAATCTAAAGCAAGTCGAGTTGCCTTTTGCATTAACACTTGGTGTTTTGTTGGTGAATTTTATTTTTATGATTATTTTTTGGGCATTTTAGTGCTTTATTTGATAGGAAAGCTTAGGCATGACAGGGGAAATGACATGCAGCAAAGGGCCGCAGGTCAGAGTTGAACCTGTGGCCGCTGCGACGAAGGACAGCCTCTGTACATGGGGCGCATGCTCTACCAGGTGAGCTAACCAGGTGCCCCGATGGTGGTGGAGAATTCAATCAATCATTGGTAAACTGTTCAGGGATGCCTCGTGCCTTCTATGGACCCATCTGCAGTCATTAACCAGCATTTCTGCCACCCATCTGTACATAAAGACTGCCCAGAGGTTGCTCTTAATCCTAGAAACGGACATTGATATATATACTGTACGTCTCCTCAACAACTATTAAGAAACGACCATAACCATACCGCATCTCCATTCTCCAGCGCTCCTCCTCCTCTCTTCTTCTCCAGTACTCCTCTTTCTGCATCTGCTTTCTCATCTTCTCTTCCTGAATCTTTCTGGCTCGGATGCTGGGCTTGACCTCCACCTGCAGATCCGGGTTCACCTTTTTCTACAAAAAAAAAAAAAAAAAGTAAAAAGCTTTTTCATGGGTGTAATACAGAAAGAAGAAGAAAACTCCATTCTGATGTACAGTGGAATTGCTGCCAGATCTCAAGGTTAATCATTAAGAAAAGGAAAAGTGATGGTCGAAACATATTGCAGGCATAATATATGCATCAAGCATCCCAGTCATCCCTAGGGCTGGGTATCGTTGAGAATCTTTCGATCCGGTGCCAATTTCGATACCTCCGTTTCGATACAGATTCCTAACTATACTTTTTTCGATACCATAGGTTTTAAAATCCATTTCAACATCAACAAAAATACATTAAACACAAAGCTTTTATTTTCCACCTTAATTGTGAATCAAAACAGTTACCAAAATTAAAAGAATTCTGGTAAAACTGCTCACTCAGAGTAACATTAATGAAAGTGCCTTGCACACAGTTTTTACCAAACAAAGATGACATTACAACAGGGTAGAGGTCTTTGACTCAGCACTGTCAGTATGCATACTCTTATCTTCCCTTATCATCAGCAAATATGCCTTTAGATCAGATGTGTATGTGCCTACATACTATTATTTGTTCTACTGGACCAGATGCATCTGAGCACCCCGACAACTTGATAACAGGCAAACAAAAAAAACTTTCCCCAAACACCATACAGACGAGGTTCAGAACCTGCTGCGAGACGCCCGATGAATAAACCAGCGTGTATTAAAATCAAAATGCAATGTCCACATTACAAACCTTGTATTGCAAGCGATGCCTACGACCTTTGAGATGCATTTCCTTTGCGTTTGGATCGTTGAAACTACATTCACACAGCTTGCAATGGAAGCGGATGACTTTGCCTTCATCGTTGCGGACCTAGAAAGAGTTGCACGTGTTACAGTCAACATTTAAATGCATTCCTGCTCCGTAAGTGTAGGCTGGCTCTAACCCAATTAATTGGTCTGTCACAACTCACTTCCTCCACATAGTCATGACCGACAGGCTGGACGTCGCTCTGCAGAGCGGCCAAGGCCGATGTGGACAGAGAATCTGAAACGTCGGTCTTGGGGTCATGAGCAGCTGAAGAGGGCGTTGCAGGCTTAGAGGCCTCCACTTTGGCCTCGTCCATCTTCGCTGTGGTCTGTAATTTATTTCCACCTGCATACAAGAAATTACAATTTTAAATACACCATTTACAGTGCTACTGCTAAATCTTTGTTCAAATAATTCCACACAAAGACAATGTGACAAAGTTGGTAAGGTGGCTCTACGAGGTGGAATTCTCTCTGTGGTTAACATGGTTGACCACAGAGATGATAACCATGATACCCAGCAGATAGTAATAGAGCAGCTAACTCATTTTTAGGATTGTTTAGAAAGGATTTTTTTTCTCCCCTCAACAGAATAATAGTCACACGGCCTGAGAGTGCATCACCTGCAGCTCCCTCTTGGCATTTTTCCATTACATGGTACCTGCTCGACTTGCTTCGACTCTACCTCAATGCACTGTGCGTCCGCTTTCCATTGCAGATTTTAGTAGCGCCTCAGCGTGGCTGGTCGTCATAGCGACTGCCGTGGGCGTAGCTTATATGTTAATGCATTCCCTCCCCCCCCGACTCATTTCCTGGTTCTCCTTCTCCATAAACATGAAATCAAGGAGAGGGTTAACTTCTCCTGCTCCAGATCTCCCACTGTGGTCAGAAAGAACAGGGGAGACACTTTGGTTCTCTCACTAGGACTCTAGAGTCACTACTCACTCTGAAGATAATCACCATCACTCAACGATCTCTCTCTCACTAACACACACACTGGATCTCTCTCTCACTAACACACACACTGGATCTCTCTCTCACTAACACACAGACACTGGATCTCTCTCTCACTAACACAGACACTGGATCTCTCTCTCACTAACACAGACACTGGATCTCTCTCTCACTAACACAGACACTGGATCTCTCTCTCACTAACACAGACACTGGATCTCTCTCTCACTAACACAGACACTGGATCTCTCTCTCACTAACACAGACACTGGTTCTCTCTCTCACTGGATCTCTCTCTCACTAACAGACACTGGATCTCTCTCTCACTAACACACACGCACTCACACGCACGCACGCAAGCCCTTCGACCAAGCAGACCAATGATCCGGGTGACGCTGCGCTTTGGTAGCAGTCATGTTGAATGTAAACAAAAAGCTGCTCGCCGTCACTGCGCTATCGTCGCCGCGTAAAGCCCGCCCCAACGGTTGCGATTGGTGCCTCGATTTTGGAGACATTGGAAACGGGTTTGAATGGGCTCTTCGCCAGACTGACTTGCAGAGCAAATCTCAAATTTGCCAGAAGTTGGTCAGGATTTACCCAGGCTAATTTCAAACAATAAGGTTTATACTTTTGTAAAACTATTTGTTCAAATATTTCAATAATTTCATGAAAACAATCATTTACTTTCTTGCTCCTGCCCCACACACATCCGACCAATAAGTGTTGTGAACGTTCTTGCATGATTTGTAATAAAGTATTTTGGTACGCTTGGATTTTTCCAGGTGTCAAACCAAACCAAGGGGAAACCTCTCCAAGATTACAAATCCATCAACGGAGTCAGACCAAAGCAAACAAACTGCAAGTGTGAAAACGCCCTAAGACGTGCTGCATCCTCAACGGGGGCTTACGTACCAACAAAATTTATCTTGGGGGCGTTGACTTTCTTCCCAGCTGAGGCAGGGGTGGCAGCAGAGAAGCTGTTTGCTAAAGTGTTCTTGGCACCCGCCACACCACTGCTGACTATGCTGACAGGTTTCAGGTAGGGGGGGGTGGAGCTGGTGGCAGCGGAGGAGGAGGAGGAGGAGGCCGCCACACACAGAGAGCTGGTGCTGCTCAGGGGAGCGGTGGTGGTCTTGCTGGGAGCCGCCGTGGTGGAGGCCGATGTCTGAGGGACCATGCTGGGCTCAGTGGAGGGAATGGGCTTACCAAGTTTGGTATGAAGCTTCACAACCTGCAGAAGAGAGTTCAGAGTAGTTTCAGAAGGTCTGAAGGTTAACACACTGGCACACAGTAGACTACCGATTCACAGGCAACACCATTTCATTTATGCAAGACTTCAAAAGGTTTGTTCATTACTTCAGATTTGGTGGCATGTACTAGGTGTTGACCGATTACGGCTGCCATGTTCATCGGAATAGGTTTGTCGGTTTTATCTCATCATTCTCTGTTTGCATGATCTTAAAAAGGTGCTCTAAGCGATGGGACGAGTTTTTTTTCCAAAAACAACTTTCGAACGAAGAAGTGACGTCACCCAACATCGCTTAGAGTACCTTTAAGGAAGGTACACACACCCACACACGTTCTAAAAATGAAAATTGAATATTGATATTATCAGTTTCCCACCTTAAGTCATTGTTGATAATTATTGAGAAATCATTAACATGATCAGTGTCTTCACATAGATGTGTATCATTAATAATCATATATAACTATCATTAATAATCATATATAACTAAAGGGAAACTGAGTACATTTCTTATTTCAGAAGAGTGTATCAAACTGGTAGCCCTTCATATGACTCAATATCCATGAAGTAGCTCTCAATTTCAAAAAGGTTGGTGACCCCTGCTGTAGACATTAGTCTTTAGAGACTAAAGACATGCAAGTTAATTTCGTTGACAACTTTTAGCTGTCAGCAGGTGTGAATGTGAACAGCCGGTTAGGGTTACACATCACTGCACGGGACAAGAAGGTTTAGAAAATGGATGTAGCTTATGGGATTTCATGTTTTGCAATCAAATATATTTTGGTAACACATAGGAATTAATGATTTAGCACCATTAGCATAGAAATAAAAGTTACAACAACTCAGTATCACAATTTTCTCCTAAATCCAAAATTCAAAAAAAGAGAGCTGGAGCTGCGCCAGAGGGCTGTCTCGTCCATTAACACCACCTTCAGCCTGCCTCTGCCTGATTCTGGGGAGATATGGGAAGTCCCACTGATGTTCATACCTTCTGGTGTTTCGCTCCACGGATATGGGCAGCATAGGCGTCGGCCCCAGTGCAGGAGACGTCGCAAAGTTCACAGCGGAGCTGGTTCTGAGCATTGCGGGCCAACACCCCTCCACCGCCGCCGCTGCTGCTACTGCTGCTCTGGGAAACCTTCAGCGCCGCTTCCTTCTTCTTGTGCTTCTGGCCTTCCAGATGCTCCTTGTAAGTCTAAGGCATTCAATGTTTGGAGAAAGACCGAGCCGTGAGTCATGTGCATGGCTCTGTGGAGTCCTTTGGGGTTACACAATACTAGGAGCACACTCAGCAGACGGTACAAACAGGACGCGTTTTATATTGACACACATATCTTACTGCATATGTGCATGTGCTTAATGCTCATTAGCACATATGACAAAAACTGTGTTATTGTGGGCTAAATATAAACTCACCTGTGGGCCGGCACAGCTGATCTTACAGACGTCGCAGTAGTGGATCTGAGGGGGCTTGGGCGGTTGCTTGGGCCGAAGCTGCTTGTTCTGGAAGGGGGGTTTCTTGGTGAAAGTGTTCCCCGTCCATGCTGCTGTTGCTGCTACAGCTGCCACTGCCTGCTTCTGCTGCTGCTGCTGCTGTTGGTAGTAGTTGGAGGCCGCAGAGTAAACTGCGGCCTCATAACCCGAGTACGAGGTTCCTGGAAAAGGAGAAACCAAGGCCGACTTAAAACCTACTCCGTTTCCGTGACAAAGCAAAGCCAAAGTTTATGTGCATTACTTTAACCATGTGCACCTTAGCATGCCAACACTTGATAAAACTAAAAACACCAAGAGCAGCTTAGGCTGATGGGAATGCTAGTTGGTATTTGGTCATAAACCAAAGTATTGGATGAAGATAAATGGTCCGGGAGATCACTGGTTTTTACAATTTATGCTGTGGGAACATAACGGCTGGACCCAATTTCACAGCATCAAATAGTTAAGATAAGTTAATGAGGTAAGATAAGATTATAAGGGAAGACATTTCATTTTGGAACATAATGGAGGATCAACTGACCCACACGGTCATCCCTAAAGCCGCTGCTAGCAGGGCTGGAACAGATTTAATTTCACAATAAATCAAAATTTAGATTGTTACACATCTGGGTTCATACACATTTTGGACAATAGATCTCCATGACATTCTGTAAACTCTGTACTTTGGGTTTAGTGCTAATTAACAAATGTTAGCATGCTAAGGTGCTAAACTAAGAGGTGAATATTATACCTGCTTTAAAGGCGTGGCCAGTATCAAGGACACACACACACACACACAGACAGACCCCCCACACACACACACACACACACACACACACACACACACACACACACAGACCCCCACACCCAGACCCCCACACACCCAGACCCCCACACACCCAGACCCCCACACACCCAGACCCAGACCTAGACCCACACACACAGACCCACAGACACAGACACCTTGTAAAAAAGAAGCAAGGTAGCATGGTCACTTTGAGCATGTTAGCATGCTGATGTTAGCAAGACTACAGTCTTTTTACATCTTAACCGGTGAGGCATTGTGGCTAAAGTGAATAGATTACCAATTTCAATGGCTTTACAATACTCTTTAATCACATTGAAAGCTTACCGGAGTAGGTGACAGCATTGGTGCTGTATGTTGGGCTTTGGGAGTAGGAAGGGACCACAGACGCAGCGGCTGGCTGGACAGTGGAGGTCACTGGGTAGATGGAGAAGGTGGACGAGGCTGGACTGGGAGCAGCTGGCTTTATCACAGTCACCTGTCGAGTCTGCTGGCTCTGGGTGTATGAGGTCACCCCCTGGCTATATCCTGGTTTGGGGGCTGGAAAGAACAAATTCATTTTTGGTATTGTACAGCATAATGTTGAATTAACTTGCTAACTACGTGTATGTCTTGGCACATGGGGAGCATAAGTTCTAAAGTCCACCTGAACCATCCGTTAGCTAGACCATGCCAATCGGGTTAGCCCGTGGATGTACAGCTCATATGGCAAACACATTGGAGGAGCTTTTATTAACCGTGGTTCTATTCAAGCGAATGTTAAGCAAACTTTCCAAATTAGCAAAAAAAATAAGTGAATTAGGCATGTTTTCATCAACTGGTTGGGAGCAAATAAATTGGGCTACAGCATCGTTTGTTCAGAAGTTGGCGCTATAGGCTACACATGGCTGCAATCCTCCAGTAAACAGAGGAGGAGGAGAAGAAAAGGTTGCTAACAGGAAACCAAACAAATACCTTGGCCACATCCAACCCATCTACAAGAGAAAAATGGAGAGGTCTAAAAGAATTTGTTTTAATTGATCTTTCATGTCAGCTAGTATTGGCCATGTGTCATGCTGCACACAGCAAGATGCCAGCAGCAGAAACAGCTGTCAGTTATTCAATGTTATTAAAAAGGGCAATGCTGTGGTTTATCAGTAAAGCATACTACAGACTGGAATCTCTGCTAATGGTGAGAAGCAGGGTAACACCCTGTCTCATATGATTGGGTCCAACTCGGCTCCAAACCAGTGTCATGTGTTAGGGCTCCAACATGTGATTAGTAAGCCATGTCATATGTGCACATGTTGTTTTAAAGGGGGCATAAGTGAATAAAGTGAACATCTACCTGTTTGGTAGTAGGAATCTGCCACGCTGGGTTGTGACTGTGCAGCAGCGACCGCCGCAGTAGCAGTAGGCTGTTGGTAGTACTGCTTAGTGTCATACGCCACAGCAGGAGCTGTGGACCGGACATAGGAGTAGGAGTCCTGCAGAGGAAAACAGTAGAACACAATTACAGGGTTGGCAGTTCAAATCCTGTCTCTCCCCGTCCACATGTCAAAGACAGCGAACCCCAAAGTCACTACTTTTGTTTGTTTGCAGGAAAGTTACTTTTAGTGAGACAAATCAGGAGCATGGACCACAGCTGCAACAACTACCTTACACCGATGCACACCAATTACACAATTCAACATACTGGTAATATATATTCATTAACAATGTATTTAGACCCCTTCACAGTACACTTATTTCACATTTTGGTCACATGTTGCAGCCTTATGCTTAAACCATTGAAATTCATTTCCCCCCTCATCAATCTACACTTTATACCCCATAATGAAAAAGCTGAATCAGAATTTTACGACTTCTTGCAAATTTACAGTATTACAAAGAGAAAAAAAACCAAACAGAAATATCACATTGACATCAGTATTCAGACCCTTGAGCTATGTAAAAGATTTAGCTCAGGTGTTTAGCTTAGAGACAGCATTTATTTTTGAAAGATTTTTTTAGTACCTCAGTTATAACAATATTCTGCGGCTGGTGGGCACCAAAGGGGTTAAATCTCGAGGGTGGGGCTATTCACACACGGCCTCTCAGGACAATCAATTAAAGCTATCATTTAAAACTTTTATATCCAGCCATGATTTTATTTAGAATTCTATAATAAACGAGGGCTGGACCTAAATATTGGAATATTCGTTCGCTGGTTAATAAATATACGAAGACTAAAAGAAAAAGTCAAAAACAGGTCACAGGACTTAGCGGTCATTGAATCTGTGTACACTGTTAAAATGACTCCGCCTACGGCTGGTATAATCACCCTGCCCAGTGAGACTACCAAGAATCAAAATGACAAAAAGATTTAACAACATGAAAGGAAAAAAGAAAAAAACTTTGTGTACCTGGTAGTTTTGTACCTGGTAGTTTTGAGAGGTGACGGGCGGTGGGGGTGGAGGGACCTCCGGCTGGCGCTGAGGGTAGCCGTAGTCCGTGGCCGTGTGGGTTGGCTGGTATCCTCCATAAGCTGCAGCAGTAGCAGCCGCTACTGAGACGGGCGCTGGCCGAGCTACAGCAACCGTGGCTGCAGTGGGAGCGTAGGCCGCCGCCACAGTGTGTGCCGCCACAGGCGCTTGATGAACCGTGTAACTGGCCACTGTGGTGGGGTGTGTGTACGCCACCCCGGCAGTCGGCTGCTGACTGGTAGGGCAACACAAAAAGATACAAAGTCAAAAAGGTTAGCTGGCCAGCCGCAACTTGTTGGCATCACTCATTGTGGCAGTGGTTTTAAAATAACAGTTTAGGGTCCCATTTCACATGCGGTCAGCATCACCTCTACACTAGTTAGAGGTAGAATACATGAGCAGGGCATCTCAGGCTTCCACTCTGCGATACAGAACATTAATGACCAAGGGAGAGACGGTGGATGTGCTCACAGCAGACAGCTGTTGGCGATCGGAGCGGAGGACAAATTAACAGTAAAGTGGTCTTCTGGTAGTAAATGGTTCTGTGTTGTCCCAGGTTAAATATTCTCTATGAATCGGGGCGGTCTGGGATCAGACCCCTGCGCTGGGGTTTGCGCTAAATTGGAGTTGCTACAGTAGCCAGCTGAAGGTCCGGCCGTCCCCCGTCAGCTACCACCGCAAATGGAATCCAATTCTGCGGGAAACACTGAAATACTAATCCCCTCAGGGTGGGAATCTTTGGGAAGCTCACGAGTCGCTTTCAGTTAACATTACAAGACAATCAAATCATTAAATCACAATTTTTGTAGGACAATAAATTGTCGACTAAAATGTGACGATTGTCACAGCCCTAAAAACCCTCCTCCCACACCTTTTCACCACTGAAGTTGGGTGGGCTGCGTCTGACAATTTCTGTCACTTTGCAAAACCGTCAATATGGCATTCACACCCCCAAAACAATCACCAGAGGCAGGTTATAGCTAAGAAATACCAGAACCTCGAGTAGTATAGATCAACGACATTTAATTTTTACGGGAATTTTTCAGGTGCCACCAGCGGTTCCGCCGAAGGGCCCTCATTTTTTCCGCCCGGATGTCAAACACCTTCCTCTTTCTTTGTGTTGCCGTTCTAAACTCCGGTGGATTTAGGACAGGGGTCTCAACAAGTAGCAGGTTTCCAGTAGCTCGCCAATGGGTTGACAAACTGAGACACAAAAGTACCACGATATTCAAAGTGAGGTAGCTGACTTTGTGGGCCATAGAACTGTAAAGTGGTAATGTTTCCTTGGACCCTGATGGGAATATTTTCAGTGATGTAGCCGACTATCTGGGCTAAAAGTAGGGTAAAATAGTCATGAACCTTGACGTCAAGTGAAGATTTTGTCATAAGCTTTGGGTATTGCAATTTCATGCGTGTACAAACGGCTTCATTCAGCATATGTGCGTTATGTAAATAAATGTAAGCGATGTGATACAAGTAGCTCTTGGCCACTTTATTTATTTATTTTTTTTTTTTTATATAAAGTAGCCCTCAGATGAAGAAAGGTTGGAGACCCCTAATTTCTGAGGACCATGGTTAACGGCTCCTCAGATCTAGGCTATTTTGCAGAGGTACTGTGGCTCCGTCCGGAGCTTGGCGCCGCCCAAGAAGATTGTGATTGGTTTAAAGAAATGCCAATAAACCAGAGCACGTTTTTCTCCCATCCAGGAATGCTGTGTGAACTGCGAGACTAAGGGCCGAGTAGATGGGTGTCTGTGGCTCAGGTGGTTAGTGGTTGTCTACCAATCAAAAGGTCAGTCGCCTGTGAGCAGTGAACCCTGATTTTCTCCCGATGCTGCACCAGTAAACGTTTAGCCTCGGCACACCAGTCTGGATCACGGTGTGTGAACGGTCCTGTACTATGTAAAAGCTATGAATGCTGTCATGTCTAAATTTAGATCCACGACTAAAACAAACAAGACAACAGACAGCATATGTGGACAATTTCCACTCCCACAGTTAAAAAGGTCCAATGTGTAGGAATTTAGTTCATACAAATGCAAATGTTAAATTTCAAGCCAATAGGAATACTTGGAATTGACGGTGGTGGTAAATATTCATGAAAAAGGACAAGTTGGTGAACGGGCAACACAGATTTTGATAACGAACAACTAAACGTGTTACACACTGGACGTTTAAATGTAGAAACAACGGTTTGCATTTGGATACATGTGAGAAGATCTGCAGAGAAGAAGTACAGTTTCACAGAATGTGTTCTCCAACAGCACCAAAGCAGCTGTCATTAGCAGGCTGCGGCTATTCATAGCACTCATACCACTAATTAATCACATGTACCTGGAAACCATAATCATGGGGAATAATCGATCATCATCATCCTCCTCCTCCTCCTCCTCCCTATTAAACACAGGCTTGTTTTCCCAGGTTGATAATGGGCTGACACTGGTTCCCAAACTCTTTAACGTCAACGACCCCTAAAGTGACAAATTATAGACCACGGACCCCCATTTGATAAGATTTTGTCCTGGGGTCCCCCAATCTGAAAACCAGTGTTGTGACATACAGTCACACTGTAATAAACACCTCCTTGTTCATTCAAAGACCATTGGGTCTTCGGTCAACCTTTTAACCTACGTGGCTCACCTTTTGCCGCAATGTAGCATAATGTTTATCACGCAACACTGCGTTGGCCAAAGGAATAGCAGTGTGCACAATAATGGATTACTTTGAATAATCTGGCCCGCTGTGTAGTGGCGTCCGATAACCCTAAACTGATATGGACGGATTAGTGAGACTGGGCTCCATCTGTAGAACCTGGGATCTCCGCAGAGGCCATGAGCGCAGCTCCGTGCGTGTGTTTCACGTTTTAACGCAGTGTGAGCAGCCGCAGAGTGAGGGATGGCCACCCCTCCCCTCCCCTCCCCCAGCTCTAACAATGGGAAGCACACAGCCACTTGATCTGCACATCACTCACACTCCGCTAACGTGTAAGTTAATATGTAGCATGTAGTGACCGATAGGTCCGTTATTGGGGCCCCCTTACCTGTACTGGGCGGCAGCGCCGTGGGTGAATCCAAAGTAATTGCCGGTAGCCATTTTGGCATCTTCACCGAGCCGGCTGGGCACTGCGGAGGACAGACAAACACACACGGCTAACAGTTAGCGGTCCAAGGACTACCATTAACATCACTATCTTAATACTGCTTCTAACGTCACTTCAACCGGTCCAGCTGTGAAATCCTAGCCATGTTTTTGTAGCGCTACTCACCATAGGTGAAGGACACCACTGGACATATGGGAATCATTGGCTTTGTGTTTTCTAACGACGGTCGAGCAGTAGATCAGCGTATTTATATGACATGTCGTACCCGGAAATGCCGTCTTGGCGCCTGCGCAGAGGACGGGAGCAATGGTGTTAAGCCGAGTTCTGCACGCCCGCTGAAAACTGCATAACAATCACGGGGGCGCGCACAGTTCCTGTCGCAGCAGCATGCAGCTCTCTGCAAGCAGCATGGAACTCTGCTTTCAGGCCAGGCCAATGTAGAAGATGTTTTCCTTTTTTTGTGGCTTATTGTCCGCTAACTTTATTAAAATCACAATAACATTACGATACAGTACAGGCAGTGTGGGAAAATACAAAACACACACACTATGAAAATGTAAAACGTAAATAGCACAGAAATGAGAAAATAAATTAAATACACATGAAGACAGGTCCCACATGCATATTTTTAAACTTGTATTTTGAGAAAAGCCCAGTCTGCTCTGATTGGTCAGTGTTTCCGGGTCTCTGCATCTCTGCACCGTCATTACAGCCGGGGAATGACTGTAACAGCACTTTCTACCTATATATAGTATAGTTGTGACATAACTGTACAGAAGTGCTGGCCGCTCATTTAAAGGCACACGCAGTTTCTCAATACGGGCTGTGTGCATTCATATAGCATAAAATAGAATAGAATCCAACTTTATTTTCCAGCCAAGGGCGCAAAATACTCTTTGGTCTCACCAAACAGATAAAAGCATCCTGTTACATCAATGCAAACATACACACAACATACAGTACATGCAGTACACAATATGCTTTCTCTGTAGAAAGGTGCAAATTAGTGGTTTATTCATCAACTTTATTGCACTAGGCATAAAGGCTCTCTTATAGATCTCCTTGTTCGGTTTCTCTGTGGATTGAGCACTTTTTTATACTTTCAAGTTTCACAGTATTTATATAGCACATCGACCTGCTTTATATAAGACATGGAAATCTCATTTTTACAATATGGGACCTTTACCAAAATTCAATCAATCATACTTTTGTATAGCACTTTCCATACATATACAATGTAACACACAGTAATAAATAGCTTTAATAAATTACAATTACTAAAAATAAAAACAGGAGCTGAGAAAAAGCTAATCATAAATCTCATGTTACAGTGAGGAAAGACCAGAGGCAGGATTCAAAATCACATCAAATCATAAAATCCTGAAGTTCTTCAAAACAAGCTTTTGAGAATGTGAGGTTTGCCCAAGAAGAGACAGCGATTTCATCGATATCAATTTCTTTGAAACAGAAGAAATAAGACCATACTAGAGATCAGACTGGATGACTGCACAGTAGAAGTGGAACTGTCGGAGTAATAACAAGCATTTCTTTCTCCTGGCCCCTATCTCGGTTTAGTTATGTAAATGAACTACACCACACATAAAGCAGGAAGAATGCACCGCTACCATTACACAAATAATAAATACAGTGGCAGACTTGCATTGTTATTTACCATTATGCTACAAATTCGGATATCTTTTATGTTTGCACATTGTATGAAATGTGTATTTTTTCCCATTTTGGGCAAAACAAAACATCACAGAGCCAATAAAAGTCATTATACAAATTTTATTAAACAACAGTTACAGTTATAATACACACAGCACTTTGTTAACCAATGGGTTTGTCAAAAAAAGGCTCAATTTACTTGAAACACACTTTCCCTCCTGATGATGGGATGCAGAGGGACTATGGGAAACCCTCGACATGAACACATTATACTTTGTCATATTTGGTGTAGGCGACTAAGAAAAACTTTGTCATTTCATAAACTCCACATTTAAAGAATTGTATAACAGTCCAAGCTTTAATAGCTCCTACTGCACACTGAGGAACCTCCTCTTCTTGGCTGTGTGTGTGTATGCATGGTGACGCCACTCCACATCGGCTGTGCTCTCGTTCTCCAGGGTGCCCAGTTTGATCATATACACTGAACACAAGAACACACGCAAACATTTTACACATCCCAAAAGAAAAGTGGAACACAATGGAGGAACGCCACTAAACGTTTAGAGCAGGGGTGTCCAAACTTTTTATAGAGTGCCAGATTTGATAATGTGAAGATGCCCAGGGCGGCAATGGTCCCTTCTGATATTTTTTTTAACCCTTGTGTGACAAAACAAAGATTATGTACTTCCGTTTACTTTGTTGAGAATTGCTCTCTAAACCCTGTTTCTTGTAAAGTAAGTAAAGTTTATTTCTAGATCACATTTAAACACTGTTTAAGCTGACCAAAATGCTGTACAAACAAGCACTAAGGTGTTGTAAATAAAAGTTACATACAAATTTATATTCATTGTCACAATTAGCTATTTTTTTCAGCAACGTAACCAAATCAACGGCACTCAGGCGTAAACAAATGTAAAAAAAGAAAAACTGCCTTACTTTTACATTTGTAGTCAGATAACTGAACACACTGTACGGAATACCTTAAACTTGAAGTTGATAAATATCTTACCCTCATGTTCATTTTAAACATGACTTATTATGTGTAATGCAAAGTTTGTTAACATTTAAGCACACAACATACAGTGACTCGCGGCACTCCTGGGCCGACGCTCGCGGGGCGGGCGGTATGAACACACACACACACACACACACACACACACAAACACACACACACACACACACACACACACACAAACACACACACACACACACACACACACACACACACACACACACACACACACACACAAAAACACACACACACTCTCTTCCATACTTACATTTCATTTCAAACCTGGGTCCGACTTCTGTCAGCTCCACGTTCCTGTGGTCTGTTTTCTTGTAGGTGTGATGTCTGAAATAAATGAACGCATTATGTTTTGTACGGTTTACAGAGTGTGTGTGGCACTTACATTGAGGGGGGGTCCTTTCACACTGACCTGAAAGAGATGAAATCCTCTTGGTTGGCAAATGTGATCACACGCCTGCTGTCCTCCTTCGGCACGGGGAAAAGATACTTGAGGATATTTGAGACCTGCAGGGGCAGAATTGATTAGTCGTGAAAGAGAATATCAACGGCATGACGTGTTCAACGCCTGGTCCAGCTCTCCCTTACCCTACTGCCGAGTCGCGAGGTGAAGTTGTGAAAAATGAGGTGTGGGTAGGCCTCGGACATGGTGCCTATGTCTGGAACATCGTGCCTCATTACCACGTTGTACAGGGTGAAATAAGCCGTGGGTCCAAACGGCAGGTGGCACACCACCAGCCCATCTGTGAATGGACACAACACTGGACATCAGATACACCCTGTGCAGTGCTCTGTACGGACTCTACTTCACTTTATACTCTGCTTAAAGTGCCCATATTATGAAAAAAACACTTTCTGGGATTTGGGGTGTTCTTTTGTGTCTCTGGTGCTTCCACACACATACAAACTTTGAAAAAAAATCCATCCATGCTGTTTTGAGAGAGATACGGTTTCTGAATGTGTCCTGCCTTCAGTCTCCTAGTGAGCTGTTCAAAATCGGTGTGTGATGTCACAGTCCGAAATGAGCTGGCTAACCACAACCGTTAGCTCGTTAGCTGCTAGCATGCTACGTCGTTCTCAATAGCAAAGCACTGCTACAACACACACAAGTTCACCATAATCTACAAAAGAACTACTTCCATGTGCGCCCTCATTTAGAAGTCTCCCAGCTAATCCTGCCTTGTAACTGACCAAAGTTGATCTGCAGCAGTGAGAGAGAGCTCTGCAGTACAACAACAATATGGTGTTTTTTGAAAATTAAACCATGTAAACCTATTCTGGTACAACCTTAAAATACAGTTATGAACCTGAAAATGAGCATAATATGGGCGTTCTAATATCACGTCATCTTCCAAGATGGAGCCAGTTTATTACCAATCACAATTACTGCAGTTGAAATGATTTGCAGCTGTTCCTATTCCTTGTGCATAACAACTGTATTTTTTCCAACCTGAGCACACAACGTACCCAAAAGCTGCTTAGAATTAGTGTGCAGTAGAACACCGGGAGAGCCCGTTTGTTAGTGGCTGCTTCATGATGTATAAACGCTAGCAGAGAGACCAAACTCATGTCCCCGCTCTGAGAGGAAGGACAGAGTGAGGTGAACGGCGTACCTGGCTGTCCTCTGGTTTCGTGCACGATGACGAGGTCTGTGACGTTGTTGGCCTTGCAGGCGCTCACCAGCGCATTGATCTCGTGGTTTCCTCTGTTCATGCGCTGGGCTCCGGGGAACATCAGCTTCACCTCCTGGAACCATTCACATACACCACTCATTTATTCTCCGCTCTGACTGCGTAATCAAGAAAAGCCCTGCTTCTTCCTCTGAAATGTAGCTCACACGTCTCTGTTGTTCAGTAAGTTTGTTCTTTTTTTGAAATCCCTACTGAAAGAGCAGCAGTAACTCAGTGCTACGTCCTGTAGCTGTGAAGAATCAATGCTTGGAAGAATCAAAGCAGCTTTCAAGAGCCCCCGTCATACTTCTTTTCAGCGGCATATTTGTATTCTCGGGGTCTACTAGAATAGGTTTACATGCTTTCATGTTTCTCATACTGCCATTGCTTTTTATTACATGCATTGTATTGTTAATTATATTCTTAGTATCATTTTTAAAGGATTGTCAATTAATTAGTATAAATATTGTGAAAATTCAGGAAGAAATTGCAGCAACGCTTTTATTTGTAATTTAGGAATAATTATGTATCTTGTAATTTAGTACTGTTATTGTGTGTGTTTTTTGCCTTTAAAAAGGACAGCTCCACGTAATTCCAAGTAAGAATCATTTTATCATCCATTTAATGTTGGGAACTTTATTCTCCATATACGCTGGATGGTTTGCCTGTAGACAGATTTCACATATAGTTCAGATGGCCCATTGGGTTTTTATAAAGAAGACTACCGTAGTTTATGCAGGTAATAAATTGGAAGTGTACTAATTGAACACAGCCTCCCTTTTCTATAAAATTAGTAAAAAAAAAAATAATAAATTAAGTAAAATGTTATTTTTAGGGAAACTTGTAAGACAATAACTAAATGAAATGATTTGGTAAGTAAAGAGCTGGAGTCAGCCTGTGGTCCATCTGCTGTCCTAACTGGTTCTGACCTTGGAAAACATTTTGAGTCTGGAGCTGGGGTCTCTGGAGGTGGTGACCATCACTTTAGGGTCTTCTACTCCGGCCCATTTATACTCATCGTCCATGTGGGAGCTGACACCTGCACACAGCCAGTACAGCAACGGAAATTAATACACAGTAAACACAGACACAAGCAGTACCTTTACATGCCCACTAATATTCCTCTATTACTCCGAATATGATAATATTCCCAATTTGATCAGGTCACGTAAACAGCATATTCCCTTTGGATATTCTGAATAAGGCCTATTTCCGAATTTAGCATTGTGTGATATGCTGATATTATTCAGGTTTTAGAAGCATTCTTTGGACATGCATACTGCGCATTCAGAATATGCATCTCAATCAGGGTTTTTACCGCAGTTAGTAACAGTTTACGGCCTCTTGCCTGTTTACGGCTTACAGTCAGCTCTGTGTTGCTATGGTTGTTGGACACTAACCAACCAGCCGACAGTTCAAGTTAGTCCGGCTGCGGTAGAGATGCATGGCCAAAAGAAAAGAAGCAGAAACACAGCTACTTTTAAACATTATCAAAGACTTGGATATCAACAGGTTTTTGGATATGAGGCGACCTTTTCAAGAAGCTGGTTGAAGGAATGAAAGAGGGACGCTGTGTTCACACGCTCCAACAAGTCCTCCACCGCTGGAACACTTTCAAAAGATCCTATTTTACACGTCTGCATGTAAATGGGAATATTAGTGGAATATTCACTTTCATTAGCCATGGAAACAGCTTAGTCGGAATATTGTCTCTTTTGGAAATATTATGGAAATAATATTACTGGAATATTATTGGCATGTAAACGTAGTCACTGGTGCACTATATGATGGTGCTGGTAATATGAAGCCATAAGAGCACCGGCCTTCTGCCCCTTCATCGTCGTACTCCAGCAGGTCCTGCAGCTGCAGAGCATCTTTGCGTACCTCCGTTGGAAGAAGACGATTCTCTGCAGAGGGAAGAAACAGCTTGTGTCATACCAGGATCTGGATCATTTCCACTGCTGACCACCCGGCAGACAACACGATGCCCTCCTACCTTCAAGAGCACCCTTCAGCTTCTGTTTCTTCTCCTCTACCGTCCGCAGACGGTCCTCCTGGGCCTTCCTGTACAGGTACTCCCGCCTCAGCCTCACCTCGCGACGCAGCTAGCACAACAGTAACAGCACATTATCTCAGGCTCTTCATTAGGAATCACAAATCTGATGTATCGGGATTTGTTTTGCAACGATTTTAAAAACTATTATTTTCCCTAGAATTGTTATTTTTATGTATTTATTTTGACCAATGATTGAGCTAAATATGTTGTGTTTCTACGGTAGAAACACAGAAAATCCATCTTCAATGTCAATACATGTCAGACTGACTGACTGACATGTGAGGTTATTCTTCTTCGAAAACTATCAGTTTTTAGAAATGTCTCGATATATTGTCTCTAGAAGTGTATCATTTAACTTTGGTTTTTGTTAAAGAAGGAAAAGATAATCCCAATAATCAATACTATCTAATCCCAATACTTCTAGAATCACAACAAATTTTAATCACAACACAAATCCGATCAGCACTCATGTATCGGGCAAGACTCAAACCGGGACAAAAGCATATCGTCCCAGCCCTAGTCTTCATACAGTAATGCCATGTGAGTAATATATATATATAATAATATATAATTTATATGGGAATATCTGAGCTTGGTTCAGCAACATGATAGAAACATCAAGAACTAACGTTATATATAGTTACTGATGTTTCTATCATGTTGTAAATTTTACATTTTCAATAAATAACATTAGATGGTGGCACTGTCAGAAAGCTAAAACCAAAAATGATTAAGACATCATGGTTAACGTTATAAACACTTACAACACGCTGAACCCTTCATATCGACAGTTAGTAAGTTGTTACTGTTAGTTAATGGCGAATTCCAGAGTAGCGTTTGATGATCAAGGCCACATATTAATAAGTCATATATGATGATATATGCGGGTTTATAAGACCGAGCTGATGTGATTGACCTGATTTGTAAACGCAGCTCTGGGTTTCTTCTTTGCACCCGTCCCAGAGCTCATTCACTTGTTAACATATTCTCTAATTTAAGACTGTGATGAGGACACTCAATGAGGACACATTTCATACCACGCTACTAAAAGAATGAATGCTCAGAAATCTTTTGAATCCTGTTTGAACTTACCATGATGATTCTTTAGCTAGGAGCTAGCTAGCATTCGAGCACTACTCACATGGACACAGGAGGACATGCGTACAAGAGCTTCCTTCATTGGCTGACAGAGGATCCAATGAAAGCGCTCCATACTGACTGGCAAGCTTTTCAAAATAAAAGCCCGAGTTAAACTCCAGCTTTGCTACAGTTTTGAGCAGTAGCTACCACAGGCTTCAGACTGGCCCCAAAATCCAACAGGTTATTATTAAGATGTGTTACGAGTACATTCTAGATTCCATTCCTATTTTCATAACCTGACTGCAGCATACAATTTATTATTTAAAACATAACACGTAAGCATGGTTTTAACATGTTACAACCTAACAGAAGGTAGGTCAAAGAAAAGGCTATCAGGCCCGAGTGCAACTGCACTGCCTACACTTTCTGTATTTATTTCTGCATGAAGACAGATCACTATCTGTGTTGGTGAGGCATTTCCTGAAGCTCTGTCATCTAAAAAAGCAGCTTCTCTCCGTATTTACTATCCAATTTGAGTGTAACCACGTTCAGTGCTTGGATTATGCATCTTTTGAGTTTGTTATTGCTTTTGACTGCAGGTAAGTGAAGACCTTCACCTTAATTTGAGTTAATAACTTGCATACATACATTACTGCACTGCTATACAAGCTGAAAAGATGTTAAAGGCTGTGCAACTGCCTGACATCCACAGCGAAATGTACTTCTTTTGGAATAAAGCCATTAGATTCAGATTCAGAATCAGAGACATGAATATGAAATAAACAATAAACACAGAAGACAAATGCATACATACAAAATAACTGTTGAATAAGAAAAGAAAAAGGAGGCTGAATGGGTTGAGTGCAGAATGTGCAAAGAATATAATATATAGTATGTGCAATGGGCAGACGTATAGTATAGTCCAGGATGAAGGTGAGTGCAAAGTGTGCAAAAACCATTTGGCATATCAGGAGAGATGAGACTGAAGTATACATGAGCTTTATTAGTTTAAAATTGTTTAAAGTTGAAAGCAGCTCCCACCATGTACTACGTGAGGTACAGGTGATCTCTTCTAAAGGTTTGGCTTCTTTTGTGTTGTGTTGGTGCGAGGTTACACCAGGGTTACCCCTACCATTCTAAGGTTTAGATGCAGCAGCCGAGCTGTTTTGGGCAGCACCTAAGCCACATGAATGTAAAATCAATGGAAGCATCAAAACTAACGTAATGTCCTTTCTCAGATCTAATGATTGTAGTTGGTCCACAGTAGACTTCTTTAGCAAGTTTTTTTGTCTTTAAGCTTTTTGAGTATTATTTATTATCTGCTCTAGCTTTTCCAAACATTTTAATTCAATACAATTTCAAGTCAAATATCTGGCAAAATACATGTACCTGAGTCTTCCACAAACCTGGGAAAACACTATAAACCGTTCACCAGCTGTTTTCTCCCCACCACCATGTTACCGTGTGCAGGCGCCTGTGAGGTGGTGTACTGGCAGAAGCTGACATGTCCCTATGAAGGGAAGCATGAGAGGCTGCTGAGGGTCTGGTGCAGGCAAAGCTCCGCTGACTGCTGCCACGGCCTCGCCTTCAGCCAGAGGCAGCACTCAGTGGATGGAGGTCACCTGAAGGTGACGCAGGGCTCTGATTCCTTCACTGTGGCGCTGCTGCAGCCCAGCCATGGAGAGGGACTGTATTGGTGCGGTGTGCTGAGCACCAACAACACCGTCATCAAGCTGGCTGAAGGCTACTTTCACAGCTGTGAGTACAACTGTTAATGTTAGTGCAAAAGAAACTAAATCAGGACAAAAGTCAGGCTCTGGATAAACTGAATGCACACTATGATATACTGGCTTTATTTGATTCTAATACATGTTTTGTGTGTCTTCAATGGGACATTGTTCCAGTTTTCTGGCCCACATCTACACTCTCATTAACCTTATTCCCAGCCATAAAGGCTCTGATAGGGTCACTGATCTCTAACTATGAGGGGCCATCTGGGCCATTATTCACAATAACCTCACACAGATACAAGTGAAATGCTCTCACACACTCTACTGAAGTGCTTTCATACACACTATTCATACTCTCACGGACTATACTGAAACCAAACACACACACACACACACACACACACACACACACACACACACACGCACAAACACGATTGAAATCCCATTACAGATGTGTATAAAGCGTTTCAGTATTGCGTGTGAGAGCGTTTGAGTAGTGTTTGTAATTGTAATTGTGAATAATGTCCCAGATGGCCCCTCCTACCTACCTGCTCAGCAGCACACAGCAGACTGACACAGACAGACATCTGTTTGCTAAAACGTTCATCATCTCAGGTGGTCACTTGTCAATGTTGTGTAGGTGGGAAACAGCACACCATCAGTTAATGCAGCATTCCAAACAACTCTTGAAACCGATTATATTCAAGCCTTACATTTAGACAAAGATGTGGAATACAGACCTGCCAATCTTGAAAAACTAAATTGAGTAGCAACTTACTGATTTATTGTCGAAGTTCTGGTTCATAAAAAATGCCATTAAATGTCAAATCTGTATACATTTTAAACCCTAGAAAATAATGATGTTCAAGTAGGCTACTTGAATTAAATAAAACATTAATTATATTAAATACAAATAATTGTATCATAATATAGTCCAATAAAATATATTACACTGCATAATGAGCACTTTTACTTTTGGTACTTTAAGTATATTTTGATAATACTTCTGTACTATTACATAGGGAAGATGTTGAATGCAGGACTTGTAACTGACAAGTCATTTGTAACTCTACAACACTGTTTTTTCTAACTTTTACTGCAATACATAATCTGAGTGAGACGGTTACTGCCATGGTTACGGTTACTCAAAGCAGTCATCTGATTTTTGCGTAGTTTAAAGTGACAAAGCGTATCACCGTAGTTTGATGTGAAAATGCGTATCTACTACGCAAAATGCGTGCAGGTTGGCAGGTCTGGGAATATAATTACCTATTTCAATCAAGTCAGTGCTATGTAATAATTCATGTTGTAGTTGATGAAAAACCTTTCTAACCCAACCTTTTGATGCGACAGTAAGTCCAGCTGCATGAGTCGGGTTGAACAGCTTCCTGTTGGGTTTGAGAAACAAAACAAGGAGCTGAAAGAGGCCAAAGCATTGTTCTGTGGGTGTGTCATCAGGAACAACACCTTTTATATCATATATAAAATATATTTAAACACTTGTGTTTTCCGGTTAGTGCAGCTTTAATTCACCGTTTCTCTGCCGTGCCCCTGCAGCCTTGGCTGCTTACATCTGGAGTTTGACTCGCTGGATTCTGCTGCCTCTGCTGCCCATGGCGACCATATTCGCCACCCTTTACTCCAGAGGTGAGTCATTGTGCTGCTCCACCAACAAACACACACAGTTACATTTCATTTTACAGCACAATAGGCATCAGGTTTCCCTCCCGAGCATGGTTGAGGAGGAGATCATATACAGGCTTTGAAGTGCTTAGGTGACACGCTTTGTATTTAATGCAGATCAGAATAAATCTGGCCAATTCACATGACATGAACTTAACTCTTAAATCTTTCTTTTTTTAGCCATAACAAAACACACTCTGACGGTAACACACCTTTTTTTTTCTTCTTTTAAATCATGCACCAAAAACATGGGAGTTTAAAGTATAACCCTAACATGATGGATCCTTGAGGACAACATAGTTGTCTTTTCTTTCTCCAGAAGGCAGCGGAGGAGCGTGGTGATGATGTCACAGAGCTGGCTGATCCACAGTATGAGAACGCAGCGTCTTCCTGTCAGCTGGAATGATCACATGTTCTAGCTTCATTTCAACACGCAGTCATCCGAATCATGCGGTTTTCTTTCAAAGTGTTTCAAGGGGGAAATTCTTTTATTTTTAAAGACACAATAAATGTTCTTTATGAAGAAATAAGTTTGCATTTATTGGACAAACCAAACAGAGGCAATCTCACACAGTGTAGAGATGAAACATGTCACGGGGTGAAAAATAAATGAAGGGCTTCATTCCAACAGTCATACATCCATTTGGAAAAAGAAAAACATTTCCAAAGTGCATATCCATTTTCAGAGATGTTTTTACTTTAGACCGCACGATTAGATCTTTGCTGTCTCGATCACTTGATAGGATTTCAGTTAAGTTGTTTCCACACAGTGCATGTATTATTTTTGGAACAAAGCTCTTCAAATATATGCATTTATCTATATACTTTATACATTCTTTTCTTGCTGTACATTTAAGTCTCATGCTTTGCTTGAAACTGTGCTTTCAGCATTCATCCTCAATTCCATGACTAAAGACAAAAAAAAAAAAAAAAAGAGCACACAGTATTCAGGATCAATGCTGCATAGTTTCAACTTTGGAATATCAAACATAATGTCTTTGTAAACCAACAGAGTGTAGCCATATAGGTATGGGAGATGGAAACTGTATGAAATCTGTCAAGTTGTCAAAACAAGTTTAAAAATACACAGAATTTCTCTTAGATGCAAAAAAAATGCTTCACTTATTAGAACGTTTTGGTGATTAATGGAAGATACTATAGTGTACGTAGTTCAAATGACCACGTCAATGTTCTTAAAAGCAGTGACGTTAGGAGACGGGAACAACTGGAATCCATGTGTCCAACCGTTTCAGCACAAATCACACAACAAAACAAAATAGAAGCAATAAATAACAAGGATCATAAAACCATGAGGAAATCTTGGAAAGGTTACTTACAGAGAAATATTAACATAGTTCCATAATACTCCTTTAGAAGGACAGGTGTTTTGCTGTCTTACGAGAATCAAAGAAAAGACAAACAGATGTACTGATCCACTGCAATCGTATAGGAGCTCTCAGAGTACCACCAACACGTCACAGTAAGAACACTTCACAATGGTTCATGAGGATAGTGGCTCGGCACTCCCTAGTTGTAACCTCCATTAAGGCAGAATAGCAGAAAACAAGAGGAGAATTTGTATATCGCCCTCCAGGGAGAAGCACAGAAAGGGCCAGTGAGTGAACTGTTTTGGGGAGGGAGGGGGACTTGACTATGTGAAGAAGTCATAAAATCATGTTGCTGACGTCCACACTAAGCCGGCTAACGCGCAAACATTACACATCTTGTGACACTGATTTCAAGATGCTCACGGTCACATTAAGACATCCGAGCCGTACGCTGTTGCTAAGACTTGGCCAAACTACAGTACACATGACTGACTCGCTGTCCCCCCCGGACAGAAAACACATGCTAACGGATGTGAACGCAGAACCTGGAGAGGCTTTCTTCCAGGTCTTCTCCTCTCTCTGCCTTACCTTGCATTAAATGTTAAAAAAAATAAAATAAACTGAACCTGGAACAGTTCATGATCACTATGTCTTCTTCCTTCCCAGTCAGTAGAAAGAGGGTGAGTGTGTACATAATGGTTAACATCATGCAACACGTCATACAAGTTTTTGTTCAGAACGTTGTGAAGCGTCCCAGGTGCTGACACAACGAGGGATTCGGAGTGCAACTATCGTGTCCTATGCTAATTTTGGCTCCCGGTGCCATTATATCGTAGTCTAATCTTCTCTGTCCTCTCAAACTGCCTCAGTCTACATCTGGTGAGACAGATGCAGCCCGCTCACTCTGCTGAGTCTCAGTTGGTTCAATCTCTGTTTAGTCCTCGGTCTGACAGAATCTACATTCATACAGATTAATGACTAAGCTGGCATAGCCAGACACGGCCTATCTATTCTGGGATGGGGGGAACATAGCTTGGACTTGTATGTTTTTCTTTAAACCAATCCCAGCTGTCCTGGTCCTGATAGCAGAGGTAGCGACAGGGGAGGGACATCCAGCCGTGTCTCTCATGTGATGCTTTATCTCAGCAATGTAGATCCGTTGAGCCAGACCAGTTAATGACAAACTGTAGTGTGTGATCAGCTATATGGACACTTGAAATGAGAGTTAGATCATCGTTTCCCTGCTCCGCCCTGAAACACCAGCAAGGTTAAGTGTGGACGGAGGCCAGAACAAAGCAAACGGATTCCACATGCAGCCGGCTTAGCGTGGACGTTCTCCCAGAGCGAAGAAGGGGAAGTGGTTTCAGAGTTCTTAAATCAACTCGCTGTGAATGATTGTTCACGGTTTATATGTAGAGACACAAGACTAAATGTGCCGTTGGCCACTGAAGTAGAATGAAAGAAAAAGACAGAAGACTGTCAGTGGTCACTGTAAGCATGCTCTCCATTAGTACACCAACCAGACACAATGGGAACCCTATTTACAGAGTGGGTCACTGGTATATCAAATCAAAGGAAATATGGAGCCAACTTATTCAGTCATGTCAAAGTACAGAGAGCCAATCATCAGATTTTAATGTCACGACCCTACAGTTCCCGGGGGTCTCCTGGCTGTTTCCTATTGGCTGGAATGGAAGTGACAGCAGTAGTGCAGATGTGGAGTCACTCAGAAGGAACAGACAGGTACCAGAGGGAGTGCGTATGGCTTGGAGATGCTTTATGCTTCCGTTCCTGATGGAACAGGAGCGCTTATAGTTCTTCATAATCGCCGTCATCTCTTTTGATCGAGCCTGCTCCTCCGCCCAGAAAGTCCTCCAACTCGTCCACCTCCGTTTTCTTGGTCCGGGATTTCTTCTTCTTTTTCTCGTCTCCTGCTGCGTCTTCGTCTTTTTCTTTTTTCTTGTGTTTGTGTTTCTTCTTGTTCTTTTCATCCTCCTGAAAAAGGAAGGATGCAATTTATTGTAGTAATATTACTGTCTTCACTGCTATTTACTACTATGTAATAGGAACAACAACAACAACTTTACCTCTTTGCTTTTCTTCTTCTTTTTCTTCTTCTCTTTGGAGGAGTGTTTGCTTTCTTTCCCTGAAGGAGGAGCAGATACATACCAGAATGATTGAAATCCCATTTTAATTATGTTAAAATCAAAAAACAACCTTTTAAGGAGGACTAAATCTTTCAACCATTTGACTGAAAGAGACTTTATACTTCATTGGTGCTTAAACAACCAATGATTTTAAAAACAGTAAACCAGGCCTCTCACTCCCAAAGTCATGTTGAATATGCAACTATATCATTAACTCTGGTTCTGTTCATTCTGGATGACCACCAGAGACTAGGACGGTGCAATTAATCAAATTGATTGCGATTACAATTTCGGCTCCTAACTTTTACAACAACTATTTAATCGAAAAAAAAAAAAAAAAAAAAGTTATTTTGTACATTACATTTTGCAAATAAATTCTTTTTTCTTGTGTTCCGATTCTGGTGAATTCAAAAAGTTCAAATGGGAAAAGTATTAAGGGAAGATTCACAGTTTCTTAAGTTTAATAAATGCAACATCTTCCCAAAAGTCAATGAGTAATCGTGGTAAAGAATCGTGATTTCAATATTGACCAAAATAATGGTGATATGGATATTTTCCAGAATGGAGACATACAGTCTCTGATGCAGCCCTATCAGAGACTGTATGTAATACCTGCAGAAGCTCATTTCTTGCGGTGAGCGTCTTCTACTTTGGGGCATGCAGTTAAGGAAGTGCTAATCTAAACGAGTGGACGGACGTGTGTGGACTTGCCTTCCTGCTCCTCGCTGCTGTCCTTGGCTGCGGGAGCCTCTTCCTTGATGCCCAGGCCAAACAGGTCGGTATCGTCCTTGGGTTTGAAGGAGATCACAGTGGGCTTCAGAGGTTCTGCCACATTGGCTAACTGCAGGTCGTCGTCAGAGAGGTCGGACAGAAGCTCGTCTCGGACTGGAAATGTCTCCTGGGAAAAGAGGGATACCCAAAACTGAACGCTCATATGAGGAAATGTTTAGATTTTTTTTTAAAAAGGCATAAAGAAATAAGGCTTCTGATGTTTGACTTTGTGTCAGCCAGAATGTTGGTACTCCGTCTGACTGCTATCATACTGTGGATTTGACTGAATGACTCAAATCCAACAGTTCCATTGAAAATTTCCTGCAGAGCGAGTCTGCTGTGATGGCAGGAGTGTTCCACGTTACCTTTGTTATTTTTGGTGTGTCTGATGCTTCAGACTCAAAGTCGGGGTCATCCATGACAAAGGAGAGCATCTGCTGGGCCACCGGGGCCTCGGGCTCGGAGTCTGAGTCCTCGGCTCTGGCTGCTCCTCCCTTCTTCCTGGCCGGGTGTTGGGGCGGCTGCTCTGCAGCTGGAGTCAAAGTCAGGGAGATGCTCGGGCCTTTAGGGGCCACCTTTGGTTTGGTGATGTGGATCACAGGCCTGAAACAGCAGGATATAGAACATATGTTCACCTTCATATTTGTATTCCATATAGACCAGTGTCTTTCACATTCTTCACTTGCTAACTTCGTTTCTTATGGTGCGTTCTTTTTGTCCACCGAAGTCGTTTTCCGAGTCGTTTTCCGGAGTTACGAACCGGAAGCTGCAAAAAGAACGCCACCGAGGTCGTATATGCGACTCGTCAAGTCGTCTGAACTCAGAGGACCCCGAGCTCACTTTCAAAGATGGCTACGTCGTGCATCACACGTAGTAAACATTGTGGTTTTCTACAATTTTAAGCACTTTTGTCGTTGTTGTAACCAAATGAAGAAGCCGTACACATAGCACTGTATACTGCTACCTATAGGCATGTCTCTACAGTCTTATTAGGAGTTAAATACCGCCTGATTAGTTATTTTGTAGCTTGTGCAGCTGAAATTGGCTAGAGACGCTCGGTTGCTATATGACAACAATGGCTTTAAGCAAAAAGCAGAGCAGTAGCCTAACGTTAACGTTAATCAAAACGTAATTTTCATGTATCAAACTGTGAAATATATTTGTGTAATATGTCAATAACTAGGTGAATAGAATCCTAAATGTTAAACTAAAAATGTTACATAAATCCATCTTTTCTCCGACTTGTAGTATTTTGTGACGGATGTGACGTCACGCTCGAGCTACTAGTCGCGATTACAAGACAAAAAGAACGCACCATTATCTGTTCACTCATTGTGAGGTGACTGGGATCTTTTTCTGCAGCAGTGGTGAAGAAACCACAGGAAGTCAGCAGCCATCATAGCTACATCTAACATCTGGTCAGACTCTTTTTAAAAAGCACACTACAATATGCAAATGAACAAATCTTGCAGCACTCTTGGCTTGTTGTCAGGGCACTGCAGGGGGCCGCGGCACCCACTAAATAACCCACAGGCCAAAACTGGATTCATTCCTGTTCTGACATCAATCAACAGAACATGTAATTAAACACATTTACATTTTCAATGTTCCCTTTACATGCAAAACCAATGTATTGGTGAAATCAGCGTTAGGGTTGCACCATATTAACAAAATGTGATATTGCGATATTATGAATATTGCAATATCGATATAAGATATTAATTTTGATATTTTTAAACATATGTAAAATTACAAAAGTTACGGGAAAACTCATTAAAATAGATTCATAACAAATAAAACAAGTTTTCTTACAACACAAGGTTTATTTCAACTGACTGTCATATTGGACTGGTCCAACATGAATGACTGAATGACTGAATGAATAAATAAATGAATAAATAAATAAATAAGGACCATGTCTACAGAACAGGACATGTTCTACTGGTTGGACAGTATAAAATATATAAATAAAGACAACAGGACATGTTCTACTGGTTGGACAGTATAAAATATATAAATAAAGACAACAGGACATGTTCTACTGGTTGGACAGTATAAAATATATAAATAAAGACAACAGGACATGTTCTACTGGTTGGACAGTATAAAATATATAAATAAAGACAACAGGACACAACTTTTCTTTGGCTTCACTGATTCGTTCTGTGTTGTTATCTCTATCTATTTCTTCACTTACACCGTCACTCTGTCGAAATATGCCCACACGTGGTACGCTCCATAGGGTTTGTCACGTAGTGGACCTATGCGCTGACGTGCATGTGGCACAGTAACTGGCCAATGAAACAGGATCATTACAGCGTTTCAAGCTCTAAATCAAAACACAGCTAAGCCACACGGCCAACGGACGCGACACAGCGCTCCACAAAATAAACTAAATATTGCATACTTATTGCGACACTTTCAATATAATATTGCGCAATGTGATATTGCGATAACGATATTGAGTCGATATATCATGCGCTCCTAATCAGCGTATTGGGACTTCTCTTTGGTGATGGTCCAAATGGCTTTAGGTGCTTAGCTAACTGCTTAGCGACCAATCTGCACCCGCCATGCCTGTTGCTTCCTGTCAAAATGTTTTACAATTCTATATGACAGCATGGATTGAGAAGGGACAGAGAAGCAACATAATCTGTTGCTTTGTGGTTATTCGTGTTGATGTTGCTAGTTAATGGCAATGCCCTGGTTGGTTAACTTTTACTTTGGCTTCCTATGACAGCCCCACATTCCCTCTATACCTCAACCCATACAGTATTATAATAGATTTATATAAGAACTTACGCTTTGAGCTCGTGCTCACTGTCCAGGTCTTGGTCCTGTGTGATAGCGGGGGCTGCTGGGGCCACCTCGTCCTCATCACTGGTCAGAGTGATGTCTTTACTGAGGGGTAGGGTCCTGGGCTGGGGGAGACCGGGCTCCGTGTCATCAGGATCCAGCTCGTCCTGGAAACCAGACACCATGGGGTTTCCTCGGCTCTCCCCATCACTGGGACAGAGACAGGACAGGAAAGAGCTCTTTTTTACCTTCACTCATTGAGAGAGAGCCTGCTATGGTGTTGGGCTGGTTAAATAAAGCTTGGTTTATCAGCCAGGTTAAGGCTGATTTCAAAGTGAATGTAAAAAAAAGTCTAATGTAGGACCTGATTGTTAAAGCTCTGACCTGTCGCTGTCCATAGCCGCAGCACGCTGGGGCGGCTTGGTCCGGGGGGGCAGGCTGTCCTCCAGGAAGCTTTTATCCAGTCTCTCATCGGGCATAAAATCATCCACACTCTGAACCTTAGCAGGACACACTGATGCAGGCGGCTCGTCTGGGGAGAACATACAGCCCAGTTTATGTGATAACTTTCAAATAAATTCACTTTATTCAAATCAAATGAAACCGTGACATCACAACAACACCAGCCAGGTTTAGTTATGGATGAATAATTCCTATAAAAAGATGATCTCAAAAATATTGTTTACTTTAATAACACAATTTTGATCAAGTAACAAACTATAGACATTGGCTAACTGCTTTAGAAGCTACATCTTACTGTTTTTTGTTCAAGCATCAATAGCTTCTTTAATTCAACATCAGATTATATTAAACATTTCAGTTAATCTAGTCAAAACCAATCATTTTGTCATTTTAGTCAAACTGATTTCACATAACATATGATCTTTTCATTGAAGCGGAAGGATTAGAAATCTAGCTTTGCAGTTTCTCAGAGTCCTCCTAACTGTGCTCATCAGTGATGCGCTGGTCAGTCGCACCCCCCACCTGTTATAAGAGCCAATCCACACCTCCCAACATGCAAAAACACCCGACCCACAGAGCCGCAAACTTTTTGCAGTGTAGTAGCACAAGTGTCAGACTGAGCGCTGCGGCACCGGTGGTGTGTGTGTGAGTGAGTGGGAGTGAGAGCAGAGTCTAACTAACTGTGGATTTACAACAGATCAGAGGGGAGTTGGGGCCTTTGGTTGGTTCTTACACTAATCTCCACACTTTCATGCATGCACTCCCAAAGCAGTGCAATTATATACCTGCTGGCACACGCTGAAAGAATGACGATGGCTTTATCTTGCTCGGTTTCTAATTGTGTGACAATGTGGAGGTCCACCATAGCAATTATATAAATCAACCTGTTGTAAAAGAGTCTTGCTGTCCTCTCTGCTGCATGATGAAACAATTAATTTCAAAATAAAGACACAGCAGGGTTTTAAATTTATACTGCACCAAATAATCAGCACTGTACGGATGAATTCATGGATAACATGTTTTGCGTTAGCCTTTTGGAACCTTTCTGATGTGCTTCCTATAGAAGCACATATGTACATGCACATATATAGAAGAACCTATAGTAAGCTACAGTGTCAGAGTGAGGATGTGAGTATCATCAATGATTGTGGACAATGTGCACACAACTAGAGAGGAGTTGGCATGTGGACTGATGCAGAGTCTTTTACTGCTTCAGTAATGTGTAAAAGAGACTCACCTGGTGCAGAAGCAGGAGCCTCCGAGGCAGGAGTTGAACCGAACCAGCGAGACATGAAGCCACGTTTCTGGGGGCCCAGCGCTCCAGATGCAGCCGAGGCCTGTACGTGTTCGGGCGACTGGGCCGATGGCTTCGACTCAACAGCGGGTGAAGCTGCCCCGCTAGCCGGTGCCGGCGGAGGTGGAGGTGGAGGGGAGGAGGCGGACACAGACGGTGACTGTGGGAGCATCTGGGAGGGCACTGGGGGCTGAGGGGTGCTGGGGCTGGAGCTGCCTGTGGAGGCCCCACTGGGAGGGACGATGGGGGACTGGGAGCCAGAGGAGGGACTCTGACCGTTAGCTGGACCAGGAGAGCCATAGCCCTTACTGCGAGACTCAAGGTTCTCCAGGAAACTGCAGGAACCACAACAGGCCTGGTTAATAAACTACAATTCACCTGCAATAGTATCTGAGGCTACAAACACAGCGCAGGGCCTGCAGAGGGCCAGAGCGGCTCAGAGAAGGGCCTGCAGAGAGAAAGTACTATTGGATTTTTGAGGGAAAAAAATGGTATTATTAAAAGGTCCAATATGTAATATTTGTACTGTAATAAATCCAAAAATGACACCAATGCCTCATCAGATATTAAGGAAACATGTTAAACTGAAATACTATCTTTTCTGACAACAATGCTAATGTCAGTATTTTTTCTTTTTGAAATTTACATTCCGTGACGGAATTTATGTTTATGTTTTGATCTGTGGTTGTTACCAACGGCCCAGTTTGACAGCCAGGCCGGGTTGCCAGATATACCTGGAAAAACGTAAACCCAGCGCGCTACAGCTCTAACGTTAGTACATCCATGAAAGCAGCAAACAAACAAACAGGATCAACGGAGATAGATTCTACCCGACCTAAAAAAAAGAAAACGGCATGTTTCTAACAGTTGCGGGACCAGAGACGTAACAACCCCCTGGTAAATAATGGAGATGTATTTGAAAGATGGAGACAGCTTAGATCCCAAAAGGACGCAGAATTTCCTCCTCAACAGGTAAGCATTAGCTTCAGGCTAATTTATCACAGCCACTAGGGACGGGCATTTTATGTCATTTCAACATTTGTGTTCTCACATTGAATTATATAGCTAGAGTACCCGAGTTGGTTACTCGCAAAAACAATTGAGACACAGCCAGTAAAGTGATCCCGACTGGTCCTGGCTACGCCGCCATGCTAACCCTTTTAACTGCTAACGTTACCGGGGGACCGACGGGCCGGGCCATGGCTGTTTACAACGGGTAGTTCAGCAGCTGGAGCCGACAACGGTGAGTTATTTTAAGTCCGCGAGGGGGGCTGTAAATCGGAAAGAGAGGACTATGCTATTCTAAGCCAGTGAAGTGTGTTCAGTCAGCATGGTGGTGGTATTTTTAGCGTTTCGTATTGTAATTCTAAGCCGAGGAAGTGTGCCTGCCTGGCGTGTGGAGAGGACGGTGAGGTTGTTGCGTTTTTAGCGGTTCATACTGTAATTTTAAGCCGAAAAAGTGTGTCTGTCAGTTGGTTACAGAGCTCCGCGTCGTGTATATATCTATGGCTCCGCGTGAGCACGGGCTTTTATGACTGTCGATATAGCCAGCATAACGTTAAGTACTCCGCTGTGCTGTGGAGTAATGTCTGGCTATGTGAGACTAGCATCTAACGTTAGCTACTCTGCTGTGCTGTGGAGTAATGTCTGGCTATGTGAGAAAAGCGTCTAGCAACATTGTTGTGAATGCTGCGGTCTCAGCCTGGCAACCCCCGTGAACTTCGAGTCTGGGCAGGAGGGGGCGGGGGAAACGACTGTCCAGTATTTTGAATTGGTAGTGCAGTAACTATTTTAACCGCTAGCTGCCAGTATTACATACAATATTACATATTGCACCTTTAAGTAAGAAAAGAAAAAAAAAAAAAAGGGCACAGTATTTCATACATGGGTGTAAAATTCAACAGTCAGATGGAAGCACAGCTAGTCTATAGTGTGTTCCCAGAGATGACGTGCAAAAGTTTGCTTCATTTTTCTGGTGCTTGCAGCATACTATCGGCTGTGCACCAGAAACTCGTGGAAGACAAAGCTTTTGCTCATGCCCCTCTAGGGGCTCTTTGCAACAATGCCCTGGCAGAGGGAGAAACAAAGCAGACCATACATCTCATAGTTCTGATCTTCAGTCTCCTGCTGCACAGAGAGCTCCTCCAGGGTGGCGTCCATGTCCAGCTGGTTTGTCTCCAGCTGCCTCAGGAGGGTCTCCCTCTGCGCACACACACACACACACATCTCAGATTAAGACTTCATATACACGCTGTGCAAAACATGAACAAAAAGTACAGAATGGACACCAATAATGACAAAGTAAAAAGAACCTGTAGCTGCAGGAAGGGGATGTTGAAAAACCTGTGCAGATATTTCAAGCCAAAGCCATTCTTCATTGAGGACTCGGCATAGTGGATGTAAGAAGCTCCCATTGGTCTGTAAAATACAAGTATTACTGGTTATCCTTCATGACTTCATGTTTCTAACATATGCAGTATATTTGACAGTAACCCTCTTCAATATATTACGGTCAAGATTATAAACATGTTAACGCTGCATTAATTACCACTTATTTCGGTTTCTGTTAGCTAACCATTGTCTTTAAACACAGCCAGCAGACAGAGCACTCATTGTTAAATGTTCAACAGCAATTTATTTTCTGTTTAAATTCTGCATACATAGAAAATCATACCTATTCCTAGTACTGTAGTTAAATAAATTCTTAATTTTTATAAACAACCTGATTACGCACGGTTTGTGTGTCTGAAGTATAATACGCCACTGTACACTAAGTTAGGTACTTACTTTTGTAGCTGACCTTCAGATTTTAAGACTGAACTAAGGCATGAGCTATCAACTTCCCCAAACTTATTCTCTTCTGAATACTAAACAAATTATTGCCGATTGTTGCTTGGGCTGCGGTTTCCTCTTTTTCACTGGCAAAGAGGTTTCTCTGAGTCAGAGTTATTTTGTTCTCATTTCTGTCGTTCCACAAAAACACTCTCACACTTGTTTGATTTTCACTTCCGCCACCTCTGACTGTGCACACGTCATCACATGTTGGAGCTTACTGGCGTGGTACAATGCTCATGTATGACTTGTATCGATGTACATCCGATTCCACTGCTGCACCAGGTCTGAGAAATGACTTTCAAATACAACAACCTCTACGTCATAAAATAATAAACGTAGTAGGAGTATTGTTGTCCAATCACATAAAATGTTACATGAATATTAACCAGGAAGTTAAATCACATAATACTCAGTGGACTCCTAAACTACATCAATAAGGTCATTTATATTTCCTGTCAGCAAATATTTGAGATGCAGGCTTTTTGGACATGCATTCATTATTTTACTGGAACATATTCCTGAATAACTTATTATTATTGCAATGCCACTGAGACTAAAACTATTAAAATCAGAGAAGTGTTGTTGTGTTTTGGCCTGTTCTGAAGGGCTGCTATCTGTTTTACAAATCCCCAGATGTCACTGTGTTTGCTGCGTTTAAAGCCCCGAAGCTTCATGCGCCCATCACTACCATTTAGCCAAGTGCTGATCTCTACCTGTTCAGTCCAGCAATCAGGTCTCTTATATCGTCAGGGAGGATGACGCGATGCTCGCCCATGTCCCTGTGGTTCCCCAACACACACACCGGCACATGGGTGGGTACCTTGGGCAGTTCCCTCAGGATGTAGCTAAAAGTCCTGCAATTGACAAAATCCCAACACAACATTGATCGGTGGGTGGCAGCATTGGTATCAGTCAGTATGTATTTATGCCAGTCTCTCAGGCGTACGCGAGAAACCTTTTAATAGTTCAGTACATACACAGACCTCAGAGGTCCAAACCATTTTCTCCAATCTTTTGTCCGCTTGGTCTCCTGTGTAATCATGCTTGTGTAACCTCAACCCGGTGATGCACAATCAAGTTCTAGACATAATTTCTTTCAGGAGAACCTGGGCCACCAGGATATGCATGCTGCAGGGATGCCACATGGATGTATAAATTGTGTGTGAATGATTCCTGTACTAAAGCGCTTTAAGTAGTCATTAAGACTAGAAAAGCACTATATAAATACAGCCCATTTACATTAAAAGGAACACGCCGACTTATTGGGAATTTAGCTTATTTACCGTAACCCCCCAGAGTTAGACAAGTCGATACATACCCTTCTCATCTCTGTGCATGGTGTAAGGCTGTCTGACATCTCCAGCGGCATCAGCCCATCACAGAAGAGGCAGGTGAATGGTTCCAGTAATCCTACTGCTCAGAACAAGTGACAAAATAACGCCAACATGTTCCCATTTACATGTTGTGTGTTGTCGAGTCACAGCGTGTAAAAAAACAATGTAACATGAGACACAGCCATCTTCTAACCGTAAACAAACCGGGAACTATATTCTCAGGCGGAAGAATATAGTACTTGGGCAGAATGATTTGCTTTGCAGCAAGCCTGTCTGAGAACATAGTTCCCGGTTTGTTTACGGATAGAAGATGGCTGTGTCTCATGTTACGTTGTTTTGTGTACACGCTGTGACTCTACAAATCACATTATTTTGTCACTTATTGGGAGCAGTAAGCTAGTTGGAACCAGTTACCTGCAGGTTCTGTGCTAGGCTAAGCTACCGGTGGAGCCGTCAGACAGCGTTACAACACGCACGGACACGAGAAGGGTATGTATCGACTTGTCTTACTCTGGGGGTTACGGTGAATAAACTAAACTCCCAATAAGTCGGCGTGTTCCTTTAACAAAGTCCTTTTAACGCCACTAATTTGTTTTCTGTGATTTCGCTCCATAGTTTGGGAAATTAGGACGCTGCAACAGTAACATTGTGGCCAGTATTGCCAACTTGGCGACTTTCTCGCTAGATTGATAGACTTTTCAGACCGTCTTAGTGACTTATAAATATATTTCTATTGTAATTCATTCCCCTTCATGCGGTCCACGGATCCTCGGTTAAACACTAAACAGCACTGCGTTTCCTTTAGGATTTTTTTTTTTTTTTAGCAGTGGGGGCAGATCTGTCTGAACAGAAACCCCGCATTTTATTACCCTATTCAATATTGTTGTATAGAATTGTAATAAAACAATACTATTTCTCATCCTATTTTATGGTAAAACTGGTATTCCGAACAAATTGGGCCTAGGCCTAATACCATATAATTGTGCAAATTTACTTAATTTATACCTAGGTCGGGGGTCATGAGGGCCAGAATACAACCAGCATCATCATCAAGAATGAAGACGTGAACATAAAGATTGCGTCATTCACGTGCATCTTAATTAGCCACGTTGGTTTGTTTTGGTCTTATAATACATCCATAAATGCTCCAGCAGAGGATGGTTAGTTTAGCCAGCAGTTATGTTTACAAGAATTTGTCAAAATTTCAAGATTTGAGGCAAACTAAGATAAACAGTTAGACTACAAACCGACAGCTTTTGTTTTAGCTGGTTTGTTAAAATTTGCTATTTAGAGTAGAGCTGTGTTTGTGTAAACAGCGCGGTGGACGAGAGTGGACTGACCAGCCAGATCAGATTGAAATATTTCGTTTCCTACATGTGTATGCTGCGTGTTGTAACCCATCTCTGCTGCGTGTGTGTGTGCGCGCATCGCTGTTCAGAATCCCGTCTATCTTCCAAAATGTAACGCTTTTATCCAAACGAATTGTGCTTGAAACTGCAGGCCATCCAATTATAACGACCTCAGCCATATTGTCGAAATCATTTAGATATTGAGCCATTACATTGAAAATCTGGGGGAATTATGTCAGCAGGATTATTTAAAAGGCAACTGCGACTATTGTGCGTCTGCCCTATTTCTGATAGCGTGGCAGAAGAAAATTTGCCATGGCGCACCACCACAATAAAATCAACATAGAGGAAACACTGCAGCAGCACTGCACAGGCAGTCAGTAGGGCTGGGGGCGGTTAGCGGAGACGAGACAGCGGAACAGGTCTTATAATACATCATTTAACTAACTGATGGCTTAACTTGATGGCTAGCAGAAACAAAGCTCCTTGAGCAGAAAAAGCATCTTTTGAATGGCGAGTTAAGTTTCCAAAGCCTTCCAGATGGTTCTCTCCACAAGACTAAAAGTTATGCATATACTGTACCCCCGGAGTACAGCCAGTCTCAAACACCACTTGAGCATTCAACACTTAAAAAATATCCTTTTGAAAAGTATATTTACAACAGATACAAAATGTGCGATTAATCTTGAGTTAACTATGACACTCATGCGATTCATTGAGATTAAACATTTTAAATCGATTGACAGCCTTAGTTCCTTCATCACCATGAACACACACTATGTACTTTATTCTGACTCAACAATACACACACCTTCCTGCTGACACAAATACCAAATGTAGATTCACCAACATAGTCACTATTGCTCCAACCCCAAAAAACTCTTCATCTTCACTTACCTCGTAGAACCCCCAGTCCCCTCCTCCTTCCTCTCTTCTACTTTATAAAAGATATGTCAAAAGTGAAGAATTTTAATATATATTAAGATCCCTGTGTGCCACTTATTTTATTGTTGCATGTGAATTGGTGTGTTCTTTTATTCATGAATTGCATGCGTGTTTTAAGGATTTTATTGTTTGCATGTTTTTATTCCTTTTTACTGTGCCCATGTGTTTTTATAATATACTGCATGTGTAACTTTATTTATGAATGAACTGTTCACCATGGCAAGACCACGCCCCCTCCCTTTGACTTGGCCGCAGCACGGCCTGGACTGATGGGCTGAGTAAAGACAGGTGTGAAACTAATTAAGTGATTGAAGGCAGGTGTGGTAGAGAGACCGGGAGCAATGAAAAGGGACAAATGAGAACAGAGAGGGAAGGCAGGAACACAGGAAGCAGTGGAAGAGAGGAAGCGAGCAGCAAGGCAGGAGTGGTGAAATGTGGGCCTCAGGTGGCGTGGGACTGGTGGCAGAGAGGGCCAAGGACAGGACCTGAGGTGAGGCTGGAGGTGAGGCTGGACGAGAGGATGGTCGAGATCTGCGAGGCCTGTGCTGACGCTCTACGGGCGTGCAGGAGGATGCTATGCAGTGAGACGTGTGTGGTCGACAGCGGAACGGAAACCAGGAAAGGGAAAGACTGTCCGACAGTGAGGGATAGTCCCGCGCCACCCACACCACGGAGCGAGAGGGACCGTAATGGCAGGACAGTAACATGGCCACAAGTGGAAGGAACACGGATGAGGAGGCCGTAACACGGAGCAGAAACCGATTGACTGGGAAGGAAGTGCGGCGAACGAGTGGGGGTGCAGATCGGAACACATCGGCCGTAGCAGCAGGAAGGATGCAGCCAACTGAATAACGGATTCAACGCCTGAGTACAGATAAGTAAAGGAAAGTCCTCTAGCTACCCACTCCGGGCGTGCGGAGAAGAACTGTCCTTTTTGTGTATACTTGACTAAGAGCTGTCTTTATCCCTCCCAGTTCCTCCAGTGTGGGTATCGCAACGCGGAGTTAGGGGAAGAGAAGCCCAGCCTACCCCCCGACGGAATCGGCCGCCCCTCTCGTGGGCTGCGTATGGAACAGACTAGGACGCATGGACGTGGGCATTGTGGCCGAAGCTCTGACTGACATCGGACTTTGTTTTATTATCTTTTAAATCCAGAGAACGGTTTTTATCTTTTCTTTTAACTAGTTCTTAAAGTGTTATATTTATCTACGTGGTTTCGGGTCCATTACTATCAGTGGAAACATTTGCTGGTATACTAGTTTAGATAGGAGTTGCACTTGGACGGATAGATGACATACACACTTCTTTTTCTACCAACCTTCTGAAATCAACTTTCCATCTCTGTACACTAACTCTCTTGGTTCTGTTATTCACTCCCATGGCTTTTTCTACCACAGCTGCACAGACGACACCCAACTAATTCTCTCTTTTCCCCATGAATCACAGGTAGAAGCATGAATCTCAGCCTGCCTGAGTGACATTGGATCCACAAGACCAAACTGTAATAATAATAATAAAAAATTGCACTGACATGTTGCCGTTGTAGTTTGGCTTATTTGAAGCTAATGAACTTCTATGCTATTCTTGCTGTTGTGAGTTTGTACCTTCATGATCGAATGCATTGATTGGAATTCACTTTGGAAACAGCTGAATGAAATGTAATATTGAGACACAGACTAACATATTGTTAATGTTGACCGTTAAAATATAGGGCCAGACTTTTCCTAAAAGCAGATATGCAAGACCCATAAAGTCCATTTGTTTTAAGGTGAAAGCAGAAAAATATATGAAGTTGTAAGAGGTAGGGTTAAACATCTGCACACAATGTATAACTAGTAGAGCCAGACCGATATATTGGCTGTCCAATATTAGGCATTTTCCAAACTATCGGTATCAGCATTTATAATGGCCGATAAATATTTAAAAAAAACGGACGAATCACCCTTCAACCATGTTGTGAGTGTTGGCGTTGCATAGTCTGTCCACCAGAGGGCACTCTACAATGGCCCTGTTGGCAACACTCGTGTTTAACGCTTTAAGTCTACAAAATACTCTGAAACTTACGTCTCTGATCCCAATCATTCATTCCTACCAGCATTACACTACTACATAAATTAGGGAAAATAACTTAATCCTTTTTGGCTAACAATACTGCATGTTGGTATAATATTAAAACGATGATGATGCACCTTACTGCTGATAGCCCATTGTTGCTAATGATATTGCACTTTGCTATTCTTGTATGTATGATGTGTAGATATTGGGGGTGTGTGGGGAGGAGGGAAGGGTTGGTGGTCTTGTGTTGTCTGTTGTTTATGGTCTGTTGTCTGTCTTTTTGATGAGCTGTATGGTGCAAGATGAATTTCCGAAAGGATCAATAAATGTCTATTTCCACCTTTCACCTTAATCTTCAAAACAACAGTTGATTCCTGTTCCTGCTGATAAACATGAATCATATTTATACACATATACTTAAGCATTTTATTTTTTCTCTTTGCGGTCTACTTCTATTTTTTTTATTTGCTTGTTCTGTGTGTTATGTGTATGACATGTATAGGTTTAGTTGTAGAGTATGTTTTCATTTATTTCTGTAGCCTCTTGGCCAGGTCATGTTTGATGCAATGAGAAGTTGTTCTCAAACAGTTTACCTGGATAAATAAAGGTTAAATAAAAAAAGTTTCATATCTTAAGTTTGGATTTTTATACATTTTATTTATCAGAACTTTAACATATTTTGATGTTTCTCTGTTCTGTTGTGACAATAAAACAATTTTTTTTTTAAACTGCATTATCATTATTTTAGTGAGGACTCATAACTACAAATAACTAACGTTAGGGAAATCTGTTGGTTTTGTTAAGAGTTTCTTTTTTTCTGAAGAAGTATATAATCGGCCGATATATTGGAATATCAAATCTTTAAATCACCAAATATTTGTATCGATATTGGCCTTAAAAATCCTTTATCGGTTGGGCTCTAGTGACTAGACACACTTCTGGCATGTAATCTCTCAATGAACCCAAAACTGTTTATAAAACATTATTTTAAAGTAGCTTCATGTTAGTATGTGCAGATTTAAACAAACATCAGGGGGAAACCTATTAGATTGCCATACTAGTGTTTATGTGGGTCTGAATTAAGAAATAGTTAATTTGATTTGTAAAGTCATTATTTTACGCTCATGATTTAGATTGCATTAGGAGGGTTGTTTTCTATGTATCCCTTATTTCATTATGGGATTGAATGGTGTTTGCTTCCCTGTGTGTTGTCTCCTGTTATACCATGGCACAACAATATTTACTGTAAATACCTATTGATGAATCATGTCCCTTTTGTATAGATATTCTAGTATTTAAAAAAAATTAAAATCTTCATCTATTCCCTCAGACATGATGTCTAAACTAGCCGTGTTGAAATGTCTGTGAAGTGTGTTTTTTGTCTTTGAAGCCGAACAAAATCCAGCCGTGGCAGCTCTCGGCTGAAACCTAATCTGCCCATGCATATTGTAGCATCAGAGCTCAGTGTCAGACAGACGACTCTTACCACTGCTTGGTAATGTCAAACATCATGATGACTCCATTACAGTTCTTGTACACGTCCAGAAACTCTGCATCCAGGGCCACCTCATCGGACTACAACACACATATTAGACACATGTATTAATACCTCTTCCTCTGGTCTGCTCCATCACTGACCCACATACCATCAATGAGCCATGCGTTTCCTAAACACATGACAATCATGTGATAATCACCTCTTGGGGCTCATTCTCCAGTTTCAAATTCTCTCCGCGTCTTTTGCCTTTGCCTGAAAGAAAAAGAAATCACAAGTTTAGACGAGCTGAAAAAAAATATCACATCCTTAGTTTGTTGCTTTATGTTAGATTATGTTTAGTAAAACAAGCAGATAGCACAGCCGCTTTTCTTAAAGAAAAACATCTTACTGCCTAATTTTAACACACATTATGCTTCAAATACACAGTGCTGGATTAATTAATTAATTAAGTCATGGTTCACACGGTGCAGACGCTCAGCTCAGGCTCTAGCTATACAGAAAAGCAGAAAACCCAGCCAAACTCAGAAAATGGAGCCACGCAGCAAACCTGGGAACAGTCAAACCTTGAGAATATTGACATTCAGATAAGAGAGAAACGAGACGGAACAAACCCACAGCACACAAGCAAGCTCAATTTCTATACACTATAGTGGCGCTCACCTACACCTTCAGGAAGAGGATATTTTTGGCCTGAGATGAGTGCAAGAGAGGTGCAAAAAAGACAACATCAACACTGAGGACAGAAAAACAAACAAGCTACCATGCGTCTATTTGTTGTCATGAAATACTGTAGCAGGTTGACAGCAATAGATAGAAGAAGGTAGAGTATAACTTCTTAGAGCCTGAGTGGAAAGTCTGCTTCTTTAATGGACACGTGTGTCAACACTCACCTTTGTCTACCACGTCCCACACCTCTACCTTCACCACATCATCAGTAGCTGAGAGAAACAGAAAGGGCGTTTTCATTATTCATGTTCTTGGGCCACAGAGGGAAACGCTTCAAATGTGCAGGCTGTTGAGAACTGAAAACACCTGAAGAAGTAGTGGTGGTAAAGGTGTGCTTGGTATGGGATGACTAACACAAACACAGGACACCTACTCTAAAACTTGGTTAGCTGAAGCTACATCTAAAGACACAGTCTCTGTTTTTACCTTGATATGGAGCCACTGAAATAAATCATCCAGGCACAAACAGCAGATGTCAAATATTCACCAAAATAGAAACACGAACAAATAAAATAAGATGAAATGTTCAGAGATGACATTAGTGGCAATGACTTACTTTTGTAGTTCCAATGGATACTTGTGGCTTGGATCTCCTGAGTGGGTAGATACTCCTCCACAAACTTCTTGCCCTGCAGTCGATGCCATAAAGTACTCTTCCCAGTGTTTCTATCTCCCCGGATGACTATTTTCACTTGGATTGGAAAGAGATTGCACAATAATTTTGTCAGTTCAATAATTTAACTAAGAAACTACATTTAATTTTAAACAGACATATTTGACTGCAGAAGCCTGCTCACCAGATTGGCTGCATCACTTACTATTATACTGGACCCCTTTGGCGAAGCGTCTCTGCAAACTTTGGTTCATCGACTGCAAGCCAGCCGGAATGTTCTTGTCCCTGAGCTGCCCTGGCTCGGACCCCACCAGCTTCTTAAGCGCTGAAAACATCTTGACGAGGCTTCACCAGCTTGTAAAGTAACAGGTGGTAGTACAGTGGAACTCCCCTGACAATTTGTCACACAACAACTGAAGGAAAAGTGTAACTGTGTGTCCTGATGGATGGGGAAGTTAAGGGTCCATACTTGGAAGCAAATATAATGCCAAATTAATAAATTTTGATTCTGAATTGATTCAGCAGCGGTACGGTACTCTTAAATCTGACTAGATGTTCTTGGCTGCCAGTCACAGGTGGAGGTACCTACTGTGTTGTTTTGAGCATCATCTGTAAAACACAGAGGAATACAGACGTTATGATTGGGAATTAACTTCAATTCCCTACCCAGGTATCGGCATACTAAAACAAAGGCAGGTTTATTAAACACAAAAGCCCAAACAAAACCATGTCTTCATTACAAGGTATGAAGGAAACGTGCAGCCAGATCTGGTAACTTAGAGGGAAATCCATCAAACATATGATATTCTGGTTATTTCAGTCAATAAATATCAAGAAACACAGATGGAAATAACACCATTAAGACCCAATTTGATGTAGCCCCAGGTTATGCCTCTAATGTTTTTTTGTCAATACATTCGAAGCATCCATGTTTCTGCAAAAATAATTAGAGAGCTCAAACACTCTTTCAACCCTCTGGATGAAACAATATTCCATCTGCTGCACGATAATAATAAAAAAGAATTTCACCAGAGTGGTGCCACAGTTTATTTAGCCTGATATGACATGTCTGTGCTCAATGTGTACAACGTGAAAAAAAGATTAGAAAGTTGTATGATCAGTTACATGTGTGTATATTGATGTTTCATTGTATTAGGGCCAAAACAATTTGTCGATTATAGAGAAATATTAGTAATACATTACTAGGGCCTTACAGCTGATCCATGTCACTATAAAATCCTGCTTATATTGCTCATGCTTACACTGTCTACTTGCATTTATGTTGCTGAAGAATCTCCTACTGAACCACTTTGTAAAATATGTCCTGTCCTGGTTGTCCATCAGTGTTTGGGGGCTTTGTGCAGGAATCCTGGCTGCAAACCATATTCCCTGTAAGGAGCTGTCACAGTGTCCCAGGAGGTGTTACATTATATTATAAGAGAAATATTAGTGATACATAATTGAGGCCTTACAGCTGCCCCATGCTGTCCCTATGAAGTCCTAAAGGGAGCTGCTGTCCCAGTGTTATTCCCCTGTGGCTGTGGGGATGTGTCTTCAGCTGGCATCAGCGCAGAGGGGGTCTTTGTTCATCTCAATACTGTCCGGAACGTTAAATAACATCACAGTGACTCAGTAGCATTAGCTGCCCAGGCTGTTAGCGCTTACAACTGGGCTTTCTAGGATGTTTATGCGATTATGCTTAAAATATTAAAGCCATATACTCTAATGGGCATGCAAGGGTTCAAACAGTGGTGAGGAGGCCCGCAGTTTGTAACCTACTCTGGCTGAAAGGTAACGCTATCCTTAGCTATCCAGTCGACATCAGCTAGCTTAGCTTTTCCCCCATTAAACGGCAGCTAGACTGGATGTTTTCTTTCAGCTGGCAGCCAGCAGCTACACATACTCACGGTTATTTAAGAAGATAAGCGACTGCAGTCCCGACATGTTTGTCCCAAAGCGTCTGTCAGTCCTCCATCCCAACAGAGACACGGCAGCAGCAGCGACATTCCTTCGCAAAGAGAGAAACTACCTTCCCAGTCTACGGCAGGCAGCTACAGCACAGTGCCAGCGTCACGGAGCAACGTCAAGCGTTTGACATCACGTACAACTTCCTTTATAACTTTCAAAATAAAACTTATGTTCTTTTTCTCATGAGAACATTGAAAAAATACATGTATGACAACCCGGAAGTTCATTCTTGAGCTTGGAAACAGCGGATGGGAGAGCAGTCTCACCACAAGGTCCATTCAGTAGCTTATTTCCATGTGTGTGTGTGTGTGTGTGTGTGTGTGTGTGTGTGTGTGTGTGTGTGTGTGTGTGTGTGTGTGTGTGTGTGTGTGTGTGTTTTACAAACTAATATCTTTATGTAGTCAAATCTCAAATGTTACCTTGCTTGTTGTCCTGTTTTAGCTGCATGTCTATTTCTGTGTACTGTGAGAGCAACACAAAGTTACCTATATGTGTTCACACCATAGACTGTATATTATTAATATTAACAGCCTATGGTTCACACTTACTTGGCCATTAAAACTGATTCTGAATCTCAGCTGTTAAGACAACATGGATGAGAAATCCTAAAAGCTCTCAATGTGAACATCTGTATTTCCATAAAACACTGAACTCCATATGTGATGCACTGCATTGTGGTGAAAAGCAGTAAGGTAGTTTCTCTAGAAAACAATGTCCCTGTTCAGGAGAATCCACAGCCTTCAGCCTGTATTTTGTGTAATTCCAATAAACTGACACTTTAACCCCTTGACGCCTGAATTTATTCACAATTATATAAGAACTTTATTATGTGTGTTCCTGGCTCCAAGCTGATGCTAAATTAAGTTGAGATTGTTAATTTGTCCATAGCATATAGAATAGATATAAATTTAGGTATGATGCAAATTAGCGACAACAGGCATTTATGGTAAAATTCTTTACAAAATGGTAAAATTAATAAAACACATTTTCAAGTAATTGACAAATAAATGAATCTTGACAACAGCAAGAAAGAAAACACTCTCCTACTCCCTAACATTGACAGTAGTCTGTTTAGGGTTAGGGGTTAGGGTTAATTTCGCTTCCGTGAACTGGATGTAGTTCCCACTCCGACCGGTCTTACGAGAAACCAGTGCGTGCAAAAGGTTCCTAGGTATGTATCGAATGTAAACAAACCGGCATTGGGGGGAATACACCCACGCTATCTCGCCGCAGTCGGAATGGAAGGGGTTTGATGAAAATTAGCGACTGTCGGCGTTAAGGGGCTAATTCATTTTCCACGTAATTTTAGCGATCTCTTCAAACATATCCATAACATCTCATCATCCATACTGAGGGAGAACACAAGTCACTCACATTTCTCTTTTCATAACATTTTCTACCAGATGAAAATGTTTTGTTTACTGATTTTGATATGGGCCGTATGGATGTCTGCAAAAAAATAAAAATTAGCATCAAGTTTCTTTAGAAATATGTGAGCATAAGATCCCCTTCGCTATTGACAAATTGTGATTGATTATGCACATCCTAAAACTGATGAATACAAACATACCTTGTTATTTATTGACAAAATGTATTATACAACGAATCAGGTAAACAACAATAGCACATAAACATCCAAACTAATTCTTACAAATACATTACATCAAAAATATAAATAAAAAAGATGTATAAGTCAACATAAAATCATATTTAGTCAAACGTTTCAGGGGGAAAAAACTCTAGTTTCCATAAGTTTAATACTTTTGTTGTTGTTTAACAATCTAGAGATTTTAGTTCTACGAGAAAAGGTTAAAAAAAATCAGAGTTAGATAATTTCTGCTTATGGATATACAATTTGGCATATAGAATAATGACTACTTAAATATTCAAGAGAGCCATTTTCAGTATTATCATAGAAACAAATATCTTTTTTATGATCAATTTATTTATTTTTTAAAATATTTTTTAACATACAGAACAGACAAACACATTTGAACAAGAACAACAACCCTCTCCAACTTTAATTGAGTAATTTTCTCCATTTTAGTTTCCAGCCAATTCATGACATCTTGCCAGAATCTTTTTATCACTGGACAAGAGAAAAACAAATGTTCAATAGTTTCATCTTCCTGGGAACAGAACACACATGGCTCCACTTCAAAACCAAATCTCTTTTTAAGCATTGCTGCTGCTGGATAATATCCATTTAAAATTTTGAATTGCATTTCTTTGATTTTAGGAGGTATAGGCCATTTCATGAATTTGATATATTTATTTGTTATTTTGTCATCAAAATGCCTTATTTTTATATTTTGGTTAAAATCATGAAATAGTTTACCTTTGAATATTTTGCTAATACAATTATTGTTAAATTTTTTGCTATTCAGGGGAATTTGATTTAGTTGCAGTTTAGGCAAATTTATTTGACTTTTGGAATAATGTAAATAGTTTTGTATCATATTTAATAAGGCTATTGGTATTGCTTTACATATCTTATTATAATCCCTTATCGAACTTTGTATATTAAATTTTGTTTTAAAATCCGTAAACCTAAGAAAATTACCTTGTTCATCTAATATATCTGTGATGAAAATAATTCCCTTTTCGAACCAGTGCTCTGTGGTCCAGATCCCAGATCCAGGGCAGCAGCCTGCTTCCTGATAGTACTCGCCTAGAATAGATGCTCTTCTCTCGGGTTGCGGCGCCTAGCGGCAGACGGAGTGATTTACAACAGAACACAGCATCCTCTCACATCACATGCAGGCTCTTATTTGTCAGTGCATATGTAGATCAGATATCGTTAAGCGTTCCTAACATTAGCAGGAATACATATCTTATTAAATTGTCAAAAAAAAAAACGATGGGTGGTTGCTGGCGACAGCTGTGTTTGCTGTCTTGAACACACCCCGCTGAGTGCCTGGTATATTGTTCAAGGGGAATAATGGCTGCACAGGAGCCGCCATCTCCACCATCTTCCCTGGAAGGAAACAAGCCGGGCTTCCCAAAGAAAATCCTGGCCAACAACCTGGAAGACAAGCATCTGTGCAACTGGTGCCAGAAAGTGCTGAGGAGGCCCCTGCAGGCTCAGTGTGGTCACCGCTTTTGTTCCTTCTGTTTTAACAACACTGTGAGGTGAGTGCTGATGCTGCTAGGGAGCTAGCTACAGGAGCATGCAGAGCCTGTCACCAGCCCTCCTTCAGATATCCCTAAATTTAATACTTCCCTGCCTATTGTTACAGGTAACGCTATGTACTACTAAGACACGTTACGATATATAGATTGCAAAGACCCAATGCAAAATTCGGCTTAAAGGCAAGTCACCAATCACCACTTGATCTTAATAAAATCGTAACTTATGTGAGGGGTTGGTCAGGTGTCCTCGTAGTCTTTTCCTGCTAACCTCTGTTGTGGCTGGCCCGAGCAAGCACTGTGATGTCGAAGAGTTGTAACTTGACAGTGTGTTGTATTAAAGTAATATCTATGCCGAATTTACTAGAAGATCCGCCGACAACTGTTAAAATATTTACAGTATACTCCAATCAGTATGTATCTTTGTCAATAAGCGAGCCAAAGTTAAAATGGTCAGTTTCTGATCGGAGTTTAGATGACCTTTATCCATATGGTAGATAATGTGACCTGATAAGGGTCTATCCCATGTACTACCCATGTACTTTTCAATATATAGTCTAGCTATATTAGAATGAAAACAGTAGGAACAATAGTACGACTGATGTTCTTTCTTTTTTATTAGTAGGCCTATCATGAAACAGAAACAAGAATACATAAACAAAATCCATATATTATTTTTCTTATTTGGACCATAGACTGTATTTGGACTAACAGCGCAGTGATACGTCAAACTTGGTTGTGAGATCATTGATTTTCCATTTTGTGTGTGTGTGGCATTTTTTTCATTTTCAGATTTAGTTGTATTTTAGATCCGTAATGTTTGCTGCCTCAGCAAGACTTCTGTCTGCACATGCCCTCAATCAGAACCACACAAAACTGTGACTCTAAATAATTAGTATTTGTGATGATGACTAGCAGTAGTAAAGCATGTGACTACAATTGTACATATGATATAAATAACTAAAATGAACTCATATTACATATGGCCAAGAAATCAGGCTTCTTCAGTGTTGCCAAACCCTACCCCACATTGTTGTTAAATACATCAAATGTGACGGTCCCCAGCACAGTCCATATTCAGAACTTAATGACACATAGCAAACGTGGCACCAGGTTGTAATATTCCCACATTCTATTGCAACATGTTATTCTTGTCTTATTATCACATTTGTCGCAGCCGTCTGTTTTTTTTGTGTCAATATAAATGTAAACAATACACAACTTGTGGCTTTACCACATATTCTATGAAGTTTAGATAATAAAGCTAGTGCCTTAAGCTTCTGCAATATCTTTAATACAATGACATGGTATGTGTGTACAGCTGCAGGCAATGATTATTAATAAAAATGTCAGAAGTCACATTTTCCTACAGCTGCAATTGACATATTCAAATGACTAGTTTTTTTTCCAGCTGTCCAAAACCCAAAGATATTTATATATAATATTGTAAATGCCAGTAACCATTTGTCCATTTTGCTTGAAAAATGACTAAACTAATTCATCCAAAAACAGCAGTAGCTGATCAACTAATTGCGAATGAAGTAATCCTTTCAGCTCTGAGTAAATGATCTCAACTCCAGCTCTGCTGACCAGCTGTATTCAGACCTTCATCTCACAGAGCTGGGAGTGTCTCTGGTTGAAGACCATGAGAAGCAACTGAAAGCTCATTGGGAAACCTTGAGTTGAGATGTTTCTGTCCTGATCCCAGAGTTAAGAGTGAACTGGGCGAACAGCATTGTAGATGTGGTAGTCTAACATTATATGTATGATACTTCTGTAATATTTGCTTTTCCTCCCTTCAAGCTCTGGACCACAGAAATGCAATGCGTGCATCAAAGAAGACTTGTTTGAGGAACCCACCTCCATTCTCAAGCAAGGCGGTGTAAGTGCATCTTTTTCCCCTCGCAGTGACATTAAATACCGCATTAGGAAGTTCCCTCGTCTGTTAACATAATGCCGAGTCTGTCAGTAGGACTGTAGTCAGCCCTGGTCTGGTATCTTTGGGTTGCAGGTAATGAAAGCCAACATTAGTGTGGATGTAACAGCCTTGTATAGTCAGCACTTTCACGTCATAGGGCTGGGCGATACATGGATATTATATCCATATTGTGATATGAGACAAGATATCGTCTTAGATTTCGTATATCGTTATATGTTAAGTGTTGTCTTTTCCTGGTTTGAAAGGCTGCATTACAGTAAAGTGATGTCATTTTCTGAACTTACCAGACGGTTCTAGCCGTTTTATTATTTGCCTTTACCCACTTAGTCATTGTATCAACATTACTGATGATTATTTATCAAAACTCTGTGTGAAAATATTTTGTTAAAGCACCAATTGTCAAACTTGACATCGAGGTATTTGGTCAATAATATGGCGATATCTGATTTTCTCCACATGGCCCAGCTCTATCATGTCATAGTCCCACACATCCAATGTGCTGGAGTTCAGAGCCAACACAACACAAAGTGTGATTGCTCTCTAATTCTTGGCAGCGTAGACAATAGATGGAGCAACCGTAGTCCTGTGTCCTTAGAAGGAGCATATGTGCTGCAGAAATGTGAGCCAGGAGGGAAAAGGTGGCTGTGGGTATGTTGATCCTCACACTGTAACTGAAGAGACAACCACCTCTGCTTCTCCACGCAGGCTTTCCCTGACAATGCAGCTCGGAGAGAAGTGGAGGCCTTGGCAGCTGTCTGTCCCAACGAGGGATGCACGTGGACGGGAACCATCAAAGAGTTTGAGGTGCGCACTAATGCAATGCATGCAGGGAAATGAACACCTGCTCCCAGTCAGATGTCCATTTTAATTTTGACCATGGCTGGTATTCTTTAGTTAATATTAACCAGGTAAATCCCATTGGGATTACAAAATCCCCTTTTTCAAGGGAGCCCTGGCCAAGATGGCAGCAATACAGTGTTTCTAATAACATGCAGTACATGCAAACATTAAGAACATATATAGTTGTCTGCTCGACGAGCCACTAACTGGGACCTCTGCCCTCCCAACACCCTTCAGTTGCTTCCTGTTTTATCATCTCTGATCCCATGTTGAGAGAAGTTCTACATTTACATCATGACTCAGTGCTGCGCTACGTTACTGCTCAAAAAGTTTTCCTGGAGCAGTAATTGATGTGAAGCCTTGTACAGTGACATAGCGGCTGTAACAATTTGCATGCAAAATTATCCGGTACACAAGATTATTCATAATCCTCAAAATGAAATGACACTGTTCATGGTCAGCATTTTTCTTCAAGGCATTTGCATCCAGAGATTTTCTCTCTATGTTGAAGATCTTTTGGTAGTGGCGGAGTCAGATTGCAGAGCAAGCACGAGCGATCCGTCCACGATATCCGCCTCAGTGTTTCCGGTTCCCTCTCTCTACCAGAGCTGGACTAAGTTACTGCTAATGTACACGTAGTCTATATCGATGACGTTTCATTTCCAGGATTGCTCCAGTCCCTCATTTTCGTCCGGATGTCCGTTTCCTTCCTCTGTCTCTGTGTTGGCGTTCTAACCTCCGGTGGATTTGTGAGGACTATGGTTAACTGCTCCTCAGATCTCTGCAGGGTAAATCCAGACAGCTAGCTAGACTATCTGTCCAATCGGAGTTTTCTGTTGCACGACTAAAACTACTTTTGAACCAAAACAAGTTCCTTCCTGAGACTATTTAGCAGAGGCACCGTGGCTCCGTCCGGTGCTTAGCACCGCCCAAGATGATTGTGATTGGTTTAAAGAAATGCCAATAAATCAGAGCACATTTTTCTCCCATCCCAGAATGCTGTGTGGACTAGCCAGACCTTCCTCTGTGGCGCTGTGGAGGAAGGTCTGGCACTGATATACAGTGCCTTGCGAAAGTATTCGGCCCCCTTGAACATTTCGACCTTTTGCCACATTTCAGGCCTCAAACATAAAGATATAAAACTGTAATTTTTTGTGAAGAATCAACAACAAGTGGGTCCCAATTATGAAGTGGAACGAAATTCATTGGCTATTTAAAACTTTTTTAACAAATAAAAAACTGAAAAAGTGGGCGTGCAAAATTATTCAGCCCCTTTACTTTCAGTGCAGCAAACTCTCTCCAGAAGTTCAGTGAGGATCTCTGAATGATCCAATGTTGACCTAAATGACTAATGATGATAAATAGAATCCAGCTGTGTGTAATCAAGTCTCCGTATAAATGCACCTGCTCTGTGATAGTCTCAGAGGTCCGTGTAAAGCGCAGAGAGCATCATGAAGAACAAGGAACACACCAGGCAGGTCCGAGATACTGTTGTGGAGAAGTTTAAAGCCGGATTTGGATACAAAAAGATTTCCCAAGCTTTAAACATCCCAAGGAGCACTGTGCAAGCGATAATATTGAAATGGAAGGAGTATCAGACCACTACAAATCTACGAAGACCCGCCGTCCCTCTAAACTTTCAGCTCATACAATGAGAAGACTGATCAGAGATGCAGCCAAGAGGCCCATGATCACTCTGGATGAACTGCAGAGATCTACAGCTGAGGTGGGAGACTCTGTCCATAGGACAACAATCAGTCGTATACTGCACAAATCTGGCCTTTATGGAAGAGTGGCAAGAAGAAAGCCATTTCTTAAAGATATCCATAAAAGTGTCGTTTTTAATGTTTGCCAAAAGCCACCTGGGAGACACACCAAACATGTGGAAGAAGGTGCTGTGGTCAGATGAAACCAAAATCGAACTTTTTGGCAACAATGCAAAACGTTATGTTTGGCGTAAAAGCAACACAGCTCATCACCCTGAACCCACCATCCCCACTGTCAAACATGGTGGTGGCAGCATCATGGTTTGGGCCTGCTTTTCTTCAGCAGGGACAGGGAAGATGGTTAAAATTGATGGGAAGATGGATGGAGCCAAATACAGGACCATTCTGGAAGAAAACCTGATGGAGTCTGCAAAAAACCTGAGACTGGGACGGAGATTTGTCTTCCAACAAGACAATGATCCAAAACATAAAGCAAAAACTACAATGGAATGGTTCACAAATAAACATATCCAGGTGTTAGAATGGCCAAGTCAAAGTCCAGACCTGAATCCAATCGAGAATCTGTGGAAAGAACGGAAAACTGCTGTTCACAAATGCTTCTCCATCCAACCTCACTGAGCTCGAGCTGTTTTTGCAAGGAGGAATGGGCAAAATGCGTCAGTCTCGATGTGCAAAACTGATAGACATACCCCAAGCGACTTACAGCTGTAATCGCAGCAAAAGGTAGCGCTACAAAGTATTAACTTAAGGGGGCTGAATAATTTTGCACGCCCAATATTTCTGTTTTTTATTTGTTTAAAAGGTTTGAAATGTCCAATAAATTTCGTTCCACTTCATGATTGTGTCCCACTTGTTGTTGATTCTTCACAAAAAATTACAGTTTTATATCTTTATGTTTGAGGCCTGAAATGTGGCAAAAGGTCGAAAAGTTCAAGGGGGCCGAATACTTTCGCAAGGCACTGTACACCTAACATTCTCCCTCTGCTGGCTCCACTGGTGATACCCAGGCTGGCCTTTATTCTAGAGCATACAGGAAACCCGCTGTACAAAAACAACTCTCCTCTCCTTTTTTGTCATTAGCGGATCAGTTTTTAAATATTGCAGGTGTATATTAACTTAATCGTTGAAACCTATATCTTTCCTTACCTAAACAAGTGACATTTCTGCTTCACGTCATCACCTTGTCGATGCGGTTTGTGAAAGTGTTGACTTTAATAGAAGTCTGTGAAAATAAGCTGGCAGCTTGTCATGCTGAACTCTGTAAAGAACCAGCAGGACTTGATCGTATCCGTGTTGTCTGTGTGTGGGATGCATCCCTACATGTGGTGGACAGCATCAAGCCAAAGGTCCACCCCAGGTCATTAAAAGACAAGTGAACATAATTAAAACGTTGAAAGTCTTTTTGGTGGTCCCCTGCAGGCCAGCCACGAGGGCCACTGTGACTTCATGATCATCCTGTGTCCCTCCTGCAAAGAGCTGATGAGAGCCAACGAGCAGGAGCGCCACAACGAGAGGGAGTGTCCAGAAAGGACGCTCAACTGCAAATACTGCAAAGAACCCTTCCTGCTGAAGAACATCAAGGTCCGGCAAACACTGTCCAAGTATTTCTCTGACACCACTTTGTTTAGGGAGTTGTAGTTTCAGAGCAGGTATAGTAAGCGATGTTAATCCAATACACTTGTTGTCAAATTCAGTGAATATCTCCTCACGGTCACTTAGCTCTCTATTTTCTGTGTGCGCTGAAAACAAATCCAATGTTATTACACAGCCCTGGCTAAAAATCATGCTGTAGCCCACAGTGTAGCTCACTGAATCCATGGCAACATTACGTCCTGTTTACATCCCCCAAAGCCCCCATATTACAGACTCCCCAAATACAACAGTAATAATAAGAGTTAGAAAATCCATTACAATGAACGTGTTGTATTATATTACTAAGACTCTGAATGGTTCGTATATTCCTGGAACACTGACACCATCATACTTTTACTAGTGAGGCAGTTAAAATGATTTCCAACTTTTATACCATTTATAAACTATATTTAGTACAATAGTTGTAAAATAGATGGTGTGATGTCTCACTGATGCCAGCTGCACCAGGATGACTTTTCTCTTCTTGTGAACTAACTTTACATAGTCTTTGTTTTTTCAGGCTCACGATGAAATCTGTCCAAAGTACCCGATGATTTGTGAGGGTTGTGCAAAAAAAAAGATCCCCAGAGAAAAGGTATGCCAGAAATGTCTGAAAAGTGATTTCTCATAATTCTGTTGGAGTGATCTCATTGACCATTTAGCCAGGGATCAAATTCTTCAACCTCTTCTGTAGATCATTAGCTTCTTTCATTTTTTGTTTTGCAGTATGTGGACCATATTAAGTTCTGCAGTAAATTTAAAGCACCATGCAGATTTCATGTTGTTGGCTGCGATACGTCTGTAAGTAGACATTTTTGTCCTAATTTGCTGTATGTGTAACAATGTAACAACGACTGGGTCATGTAATGATGTGGTAACTTTCAACAAGATCTCCTGCTTATCACTTACACTTCAATGTCTTCACTAAAACACCAGCATTATTCCCAGTACAGTAACTAATATAAGAGAAATGAAATTATATTTTGTTGATAAGACAACTTTATTACATTTAGAACATTTTCTTTAGTGTGCAAAGGTATTACAGAGTGTGTGAGTGTGTGTGTGTGTGTGTGTGTGTGTGTGTGTGTGTGTGTGTATTCTTTTACAATAATACATGAAACAGGTGTGTGTTAGGCCTTTGGACCGTGCTCAACAGAAGACTTGAAAACATTCAGATCCACATCTGGACACTAGAACAATGAGCCCTTAGCGTCAATATTCAGTAGAAGCACCTGTGGCAGCCTTATCACACTCACATATCATATATTTCCATCATTAGCTCCATGATTTCTTTGCTGTATGCTTTTCTTCTTCTGTGGCACAACTCCACACATCACCATTCCTGTTGACATGTCTGTGTGTATGTATGGGCTGTGGTCTGTGTTCCTAACGTGTCTCTGTTGTGTCTTTCTTTGAGTGGAGGTGGAGAAAGAGAGGATCCATGACCATGAGCGCCAGTGTTCCTATGAACACCTCAACCTGCTGCTGCATTTCATCATGGGCATCAAGGTGAGCCTGGAGAGCGTGCAGCCCCAGAGCCTGGAGGTGGCGGGTCAGCGGCTGCAGGAGCTGCACCAGTCCCTCAGGGAGCTGGAGCTGAAGATGAGCCAGCTGGGCCGCGGCGCAGCACCTCCCGTGCAGGGGGCCGGCGCTCCCACCCTGGCCACCTCCTTCACGCCGCTGCCCAGTGCCGCCGCCGCCGCACTGGAGCTGCAGCTGCACAGCGAGAAGACCAAGGTGGCCGAGCTGAGCCGGCGCTGCCAGGAGCTGGAGCTGAAAGTCGGCACGTTCGAGAACATTGTCTGCGTGCTCAACCGAGAGATGGAGCGCTCGTGCACCACCATGGAGGCCTACAACCGCCAGCACCGGCTGGACCAGGACAAGATCGAGATCCTCAACAACAAGGTGACAACGTGACACATAGACACACAGATTGTCAAGGCACCAGGAAGTAAAATAGGGTCACTCCATCTTTAAGTGAAAATGATCATCATGTACAATGAAGTTCAGCGTTCATAAATGATTGAACTTTCATTCTGTCGTTGCTAAAAGTAGGGTTGGGTATCGTTTGGATTTTTACGATTCCGATGCCGAACCAGTACTTTTAAAACGATTCCGATTCCTAAACCGATTCTTGAAAAACTGAAAAATGACATCAAAGATACTAGCGATCATGTGCAGTGAATGGTTAATATGCTTTTACTTCCCTTTTTGGTGAGCCCAGAGGGAAAATATGGCATTTTAAAAGTAGCCTATATTTACGGTAGCTAGCTAACGGTAGACTACAGAGAAAGGGGGATATTTTTACTTCCGTTTCGGAGTGACCGAGGGAAAATATTTCAGTCGACACATTAAGTGCAACAGAAATAAGGAACCGAAATTTGCGTTCTAATCCGGTCCTATTCCTACCGGTTGCGTAGGAACCAGTTCCATAGTGGAACCGGGTTTCGGTACCCAACCCTAGCTAAAAGCTTGATCAGCTGTCTGCTCTGCATGCCTCTGCAGCACTCGCATGGCTTTGGTCTTCCTGAGTAACGTGTCTTGTTGACGTGTTCCGGCGCTGCAGGTCCGTCAGCTGGAGAGGACGGTGAGTCTGAGGGACCTGTCCATCGTGGAGATGGAGGGGAAAATGAGGGAGATGTCTGCCGCCACATACGACGGCATCTTTGTCTGGAAGATCTCTGATTTCACCAAGAAGAGGCAGGATGCCGTGGCGGGCCGTGCTCCCGCCATGTTCTCCCCTGGTAACCGCTCCATTGATGACTTACATCTGAGTTATTCTCCCGACACAATGAGCCATCTGTGTGATTCGAGGTGTTCACTTCTTGCAGTGAATAACAGACATCATTGCACTGTGCTGGGGTATTGTGTTTTCCAGCCTTTTATACCAGTAAATACGGCTACAAGATGTGCCTGCGGATCTACCTGAATGGCGACGGGACGGGCCGCGGCACCCACCTGTCTCTGTTCTTCGTGGTGATGAGAGGACACAGCGACGCACTGCTCAAGTGGCCTTTCAATCAGAAGGTAACACATCCAGACATGGGAGTTAGCTCAAATTAGGGCTGGGCGATATGGAGAAAATCCATTATCACAATATTTTTGACCAAATACCTCGATATCGATACCGCAACGATATTGTAGTGTTAACTATTTGTGCTTTCACAAAATATTTACACAATGACATTTTTGATAAATAATCACCAGTAATGTGGATATAATGACTATGTGGGTAAAGGCAAATATTAGTTTATAGTTAATAACAGTTACAACAGTCTGGTAAGTTCAGACAATGACATCACTTAACTGTAATGCAGCCTTTAGAACCAGGAAAAGACACTTAGGTCATATCACGATATTATGATATCCAAAATCTATGATGATATCTAGTCTCATATCACGACAACGATATAATATCGATATATTGCCCAGCTCTAGCTCAAATCCATATATCCTGGGGTGGAAAGTAACTGAGGACTGAGGACTTAAGCACAATTTTGAGGTACTTTACTAGAGTAATTTTTATTTTCTGCCAATTTATACTTTTGCTCCACTAAATCTAAGAGGCAACTTCAGTTACTAGTTACTTTGCAGATTGATTTTAATAATACAAAATCATCAAATAAATGATGATGTATTGTTATATTTTAATTGATCAAAATGAGCTCCGTCTTTACCAGCTGCAACATTACAGTGATGAACACATTAATGCATCAAAATTAATAATAACATAATATACTAGACATTGTTCTGCAGAATGAGTACTTTACTTTTTTCACGTTTAGTACATTTTGATGCTAATACCTTGGTACTTTTACCATTTTGAATGCAGGACTTTAACTTGTAACAGGGCCTACTCTGTGGTATTACTACTTCTTTAGGCCGTATTTTTTTTTTTTTAAAAAAAAAAATTTATTTAGAAGGCACATTATATCCACAGAGCTACAGTATGGAGGTGTATTTCTGAACTTTGGCCAGAGGCAGACTATCTGTTTTACTAATAGTCTTTATGCTAAGCTAGGCTAACCACGGCCTGATTCCAGCTTTAAACTTAAACGTAAAAAGAGATCGCTATCGTCTCATCTAACTTCAAGAAGAAGGCAGATAATTGCATAAAATGCTCTATAGTTCTACACTAGTTCCTTTATAATAGTATTTCTGGACACTGTGGATTTAGATCATTTTTGCTAACTTTGTGTTTGAATGACTTTGAAACATTGGTACATTTAGCTTCAGATTTAGTGTCTTATTGCACTAATATTTTATATTTATGTGATTTACCTTTTCTGTGACCCATTACTCATGTTGAATACACTGTACCGAGCAGCTCAAAGTGTCCTGAACCTGCCTCCGTGGCTCAGCTCCAGCTGTTGGCTCAGACTGCTAACATCTGTCCGCAGGTCACCCTCATGCTGCTGGACCAGAACAACAGGGAGCACATCATCGATGCGTTCCGGCCCGACGTCTCGTCCTCGTCCTTCCAGAGGCCAGTCAGCGATATGAACATCGCCAGCGGCTGCCCGCTCTTCTGTCCGCTCTCCAAGCTGGACTCTAAGAACTCGTACATCCGCGACGACACCATCTTCATCAAGGCCATCGTAGACCTCACTGGGCTCTAGGTAAACCACACGTTTGACATGTCATAGTTGATGTTAGGAGACTAATCCCTGTTTCCACATCCAGCAGCCACAGAGTAACATGATCGCTCACTAGGAGGCGTGTCACTGGCAGCCTGATGAACGGCAGTCCAATATTCTCTCCTTTTAGTTCTGTTTTGGTCTCCACCCACTCCTGAGGGAAACATGTGTCTCTGTAGCTGCTAAATGCTGCCCACACTGTGTTCCCCAGCTCGTCTCTGACTGTGTCTGTCTGCAAGTAGAGTACAGGGGCTGTATCACTGGGAGCAGCTGCAGACTGCTGCTAACAACCAGCTGGACCAAAAACTCTCACACAAACATGTAGGGCTGAGAGGGGGGGGGGGGCGTTGCTGATGTAGACTGACTGTGAGTAGTCTGGCTTTGCCAGACCCTCCTTCAAAGCGCGCTGAAATAGCATTCGGGGATGGAAGGAAAACGTTCTCTGGTTTAATGGCATTTCTTTAAACCAATCAGAATTGTCATGGGCGGTGCTAAACTCCACACAGAGCCGCTGCAAAATAGTCTGGCAAGAGAAAACTCCGATTGGACAGGTAGTCTAGCTAGCTGTGTCAATTTACCATGCAACGATCTGAGGAGCAGTCAGTAATAGTCCTCATTAATCCACCGAATTTAAAATTCCAACACAAAGGAAAACGGAAGGAAACGGAAAATACATGCATCCGGCGGAACGTCCCGCTGCACGGGAGCGATCCCTGAAGTGGAACGTGAAGGATCTAGACTAGACTGTGAATGACCCCTCTGCCCTGCATATGGTCATCTGCAGAGGTGTCAAAAGTATTCACATTCATTACTCAAGTAGAAGTATAGATACTAGGGTTTAAAAAGACTCAAGATTTTTACTCAAGTAAAAGTGTAAAAGTACTGGTTTCAAAACTACTTAAAAGTATAAAAGTAAAAGTAATGTAAGGGGGGAAAAAATGCCATGAAGGACAAAAGCTTAGACCGCACCCCAGGGGTCTATAGTGCACTAGCCCACCTCCACAAAAAAAACATTAAAGAACCATATATGTGTACTGCTGAGCATTAACATGTGTTTCTTGGAGCGGAAGATATGATGACTAGTTGCCTAAGTATTGTAATTAGCTCGTGGTACTTGGGTGCGCAGAGCTTGCAGCATTCGAAAGGAGTTGTTTTTGCATCCAACCATTTCGAAACATTCTTCCAGGTACGGCCAGGGATGTAGAAGGGTTGGCTGGTCTTCCTGGCTACCAACCTCCTCGCTGGTGCTTGGTCGGGACATTTCGCGAGTTCTTTTGAGTCTCTGCCATGGACATCTTGGTACTAGGCTACATACGTCTGTTATTTCCTCGCTGGAGCGTGACGTGATTTGTGTCATGTGCAGGTGCGATGGATCGCATACAAACCAACAGGGTGTCGGAATGGTATATGTTTATACTTCTCATCCAACCACAATCACATTCACTCTCTCCAGATGGAGCGATTTATCTGGATAGGTTTTTGTTTTTTTTGAACGATGACAAGCCGGAATGAAAACAAGCTGAACTGAAATAGGTAATAGGTAGTAACGAGGCTATTTTTAAAATGTAAGGAGTAGAAAGTACAGATAATTGTGTGAAAATGTAAGGAGTAAAAAGTCTGCTGTAAAATAATTACTCCAGTAAAATATAGATACCCAAAATTTCTACTTAAGTAAAGTAACAAAGTATTTGTACTTTGTTACTTGACACCTCTGGTCATCTTTCCCTCTGTTAATTCAGAGCTATTGATGGTGCCACTGATCAAATTGTGATGAAAACAGTATTTTGTTATCTGATTTTCACCTGGGTTTTGTATTTTATTTTTGTATTGTTAAAGTTTGAAATTTCAAACACCAAGATTTTGATTTGAAATGAAGAATTGATGAGCTGTAGAGCAGTGACATGATGAAACAGCTGACAGACACAGCGAGAGATGAAGCCTGTGTGTGTGTGTGTGTGTGTGTGTGTGTGTGTGTGTGTGTGTGTGTGTGTGTGTGTGTGTGTGTGTGTGTGTGTGTGTGTGTGTGTGTGTGTGTGTGTGTGTGTGTGTGTGTGTGTGTGTGTGTGTGTGTGTGTGTGTGTTCTTTGTCCAGGACAGCGATGGTGGTAGACGAGCTGATTTTCCCAAATGGAAATATGACATTTTATTAAGAATGTATATTTGCACACAAGCTCTGAGAGATTGAATACATATCTGTTGATATTAACCTTTGGCTTTTTTTTCAATATTTGTTCTCACATATTTACACTTTCTTTGACCATTTTATAAATCACTATCATTGTAGCAATTTATAATATTTAGTAACATGCATTTGTACAAATAATGAAATGGCCACAATGAAATTTTGAATGTATCTGTGCGTTTTTTTTGTACAGCTATGTTAAAAATATGTTGAGTCTTCACAAAGGATCCATCTAGTTGTAGGGTTTGTGGTTGTTGGGTTTCTGAATGGAACAGTGCGAGCCCGGGGCGCTGCAGAACAAACGCTGATGTGGGGGGCTTGCTCCCTTCTCAGCTGTTGGGAGGAGATTGAATGTTCTGGGGCAAATGGTCTGCAACATGCAACATCAAAACGCTGCAGCAAGTGGCAGTTGTTGCCATGGGTTACTGCTCCGAACCTGTGTTGCAGGTCTTCAGGGATGGTGCTTGTGTGGTGACATGCACTGAAACCTGTGAGGCAGAAATTCACTGCATCAATCACAAGCAGGCTTTCCATTGGAGACCCCTTCATCAGTAGACTGCATTTCAGCTTTTACATTTTAATAAGTCTATTATTAGTGTGTGTGTCAGCTGTGTGTGTCAGCTGTGTGTGGATGTGGAACCCTTTGTGAAGACACATATGGATGTAGTGTTATATTTCCATATGGGTGTAGTGTTATATTTCCATATGGGTGTAGCCTTCGGCCGTGCTTGGACCCATGCTGGATCTGAGATGTGGAGCCCTCAGGAGGAGGTATGAGAAGATGAAATGGTTGATATTATTGTAATACTGTCCTATTTTTGGCTTTCCTTACAGCTTTGAACCGACCTACTTTTTACAGAAAAAGAAGTGCCTGTACCTTTTTTATGTTCCTTGAGCCCACTCAGTTGTGGATGTACCATCCTGTCAGTTTAAGCCTACCAAGATGTGAACCTTTTGATTTTGTGCAGTGTATTTTTAATATGACTTTTTTCTTTTATTGTTGTCCTTTATAAGCTCCCACCCCCCTGTTCCTTACATTTTTATGGTATGAAAATCTAAGTGACTAAGAATGTTTCCCTTTGCATACATACAACTAGTGATTGTTACAGTTTTACTTTCTGTAATCATAACTTCAATGAGGTCAGAATATCTTTATCTTTTATCCAAACATCCAGCGTGTTTTTAAACCTCTCAACGATACTGAAGGCTCTCTGTGCATGAGATGTTTCAGTAGGAAAAATGCATATATATCAAACACTGGTTCATGTTGGAGACCAGCATTTTATTTCTTATGATTTTAGGTTCAATATATACGGCACACGAGCGTGTGATGCTACTGTATAGAGTTTGAGGAGACGTGTGCTGCTGTGAAAACCATATCTGATTAATATATAGAAACAAGTGATGGTGCGTGTTGAGATGGTTTAAAAGCATGTTGGCTGTGTGTGTAAGGGGATGCAGTCTGACGTCCGGAGGGCTCCAGTCGTCCCTTCTTTCCTCTTCACAGTATGTTGCTGTTGCACATTGTGTACACTGCCGTTTGCATGGATGACCATTAGGCCATTAGTTGGGCCCTATGTGCTGCTTCCAGCTCTGGATGGATGTTCTTAACTTGCTCTCTCTGTAAAATGTGTTACCTGATGTGGGCGAGACTTCTTTATTATTCACAGCTGGTGAACATAACAAAAGGGCTTCACATTTCATTTCCATCTGCTAAATGTCACATAAAGGCAAACTAACGGATGTGTCTGTAGCTCGATCTGTTGATCGGATGTGACAGAATCTTCTCTATTTGAGCTGGATGATGTTATGCTGCATCAGCGATATGGACTTCTAGGAAATGCCACACTGCCTCACTGTTACTGCAACAGAATGAACAATATGTCAATGTGATGCACGTGTGTTCAAATGACAGTCAAACTGAAACAGCTCAGTTTGATTTATTTACATATCTATTGAATGGATCTCTGTAAAGCCCATGTTGAGATTAAGATGAGGAGCGATGACATCAAACTGCAATCTACCTGTTGTCTCTGCTACGTTGTTTGGACAGTAACTGTGTGTTAGTGAACTCTTTGTACTACTGGACATTTGTTCCATTTGTATTTACTTTTGTTTCATTAAAGGTTTTAAGATGCCCTCTATGCAAAGAAGTGCAGTGCTTATCATTTTGTAATGTGAACATGTGCTGCAAGTGGAGAACTACTACAGCACATTAGGGCGTAAATAACACGGTTTGACCACACGGCGGCGCACAATGCAAACACAGTGTAACCAGCACGCCAGCGTTCCTGCCACAGCAGAGATTCGAGCCGAGGAAGAGCCTCGAATCTCTTATATATGTCTATAGGACACGGACACACACACACACACACACACACACACACACACACACACACACACACACACACACACACACACACACACACACACACACACACACACACACACACACACACACACACACAGAGAGAGAGTTTGAGACTGCATAATGTGAACTTCTCAATGTGCAATTAACAATGTTGCTGATGTTTCTATGTGACCATAATTACCTCTCTAATGGAACTGTACGTTGCATGAGTGACTCATCTAAAAACCTTGGCTTTGTCATGTCATAGCTTTTTTAAATTAAGATATCCTTGTTATCTCTACAGTAATGAACATGTTATTTCAGTTTAAAAAAAAAAAGGCTGAATGCTTGGTTTCTGCTTGCTAAATTATTTCCATTTTTAATAAAACATAACCAACTAAAATGCAAGCAAGTTAACACAAAGCTATAAATAACACAAACTAATCTTTTCTGCACCAGCTCCTGAAAGAGGTTCAGGAACCTGGTGGAGGTCTCCTGCATGGCCTGGGGCTGGCAGTTGAACCTCTCCTCCTCCAGGAACTGCCAGACCTAGGAGTGTTTCCTTTTCTTTCTGGGAGGGGGGGGCCTGGCAGAGGGATGGCTGTCAGAGCTAGACTCCGTGGACATGTCATCGTCCGCTGTGTCTTGGCTCTGGGCAGACTGAGTTGATGAGCCAGTGGATGTTGGGCGAGGCGCTATACAAAGGGTGAAGAGCAGAAAGTTTGACTGCATTTTTAAACAACTCTTACAATTTTGATATTACAACACTTACATCTGTAGAGTGCTGCCATGGTTTGAGATGATTCCAGCTGTGTGTCACACCTCTCATGCATCAGGGTTGCAGGAAACGCACCTTCAAAGGCCAGGGTGGGATTTTTTCCCAGTATGTCTGCACATCAGTTTATTGCAGCACAACAACAGTTACAATGGTCAAATTACATTCAATTGGAATTGTCTCCCCGTTTTCTTTAATAGTTAAGAACATCGGATATTTTAATGATATTGGGCGCTAAACTCAAATTGCCCCCTGGTTTTGATTTGAGAAATGGTCCCCTTATTATATAGGCTACTGTACGTGCATGCACTTAAACCCTCTGAGACCGAGCTTGTCATATACTATAACATACATAATTTTGATTTCTATTGATTCGTGTACAAAGCCACGTTTATCTAGTTTTTTTCGTGGTGCTCTGCACGTAGAAGAACGGGGAAAGGGATACGACTCCCGGTGGCCGGGGGACAACAACGGGACGGTTGGGTTCGCTCTTAATCCATTAGTTTAAAAAACGTGCTGAGCACCACAAAAAAACCCCGAGATAAACGTGTCTGTGTACACGTATCATAAGATTAAATAGCGTGACCATTTCACGAACTGCCGTGAGACTGGGTTGACTATAACAAAATAGCAGTTTATTGATGATTTAATAACATCGGTAAAGGCTGGCTGCTTACCGTCTTCTTCCTCTGAAAGATAACGGCTGTTGCTTTCTGATGCTGTCCTGTCCCTGGGGAGATCGTAGCCCGTTCAAAATATTTTCTATCCAGTCTGGGCTTAGGTACAACAAATTCATACTCTTAGATCAAGTATTGATAGTCTTGTTGTCCATATTTTATCCATAATCGACCATCCATTAATGTTTACTGTTGTCAGAGGTGTCAAAAGTATTCCCATTCATTACTCAAGTAGAAGTATATATACTAGGGTTTGAAAAGACTCAAGCTTTTTACTCAAGTAAAAGTGTAAAAGTACTGGTTTCAAAACTACTTAAAGTATAAAAGTAAAAGTAATGTCTGTTCTGTATGTTAAAAAATATAAAACAATAAAAAGTTGATCTTAAAAAAAAAAGAGCACAAGGCAACATTAAAGAACGGCTTGTGTAGCCTATTGCTAAGGCCACAGGTAAATTAAATGAGTTATTAAAAATGTAATAACAATAACTTATAACAATAACTTATTTCAGGCTGAGTCTGTGTTTTTCAGACAACGGCAGCTACAGTCAGTGAAATACGGACACACTTTTACACCGTTTAGCTGTCAGCATTTTAACCGTGTTTACTCCAGCTGCTTGCTAACGGTAGGCTAACGTTAGCTGCTGTCGAGTGTAGTGTAAACTAGCTAACGGTAGGCTAACGTTACCTGCTGCCAACTGTAGTGTTAACTAGCGTCCAGTGCGGCGATGTTTCGGTTCCGTCTAATGTCCGTTTTCGGAGCATCAGAGAGAAGCGGAGGCATAATAAGTGGCACCTAAATAAGGCACCGAAATCCGCGTTGCTATTCGGTCCGGTAGATAACGGTCGTTAAGGCACCGGTGCCGTATTAGCACCGGGTCTGTGCAGGTGCGATGGATCGCGTACAAACCAACAGGGTGTCGGAATGGTATATGTTTATACTTCTCATCCAACCACAATCACATTCACTCTATCTGGATGGCGTGATTTATCTGGATAGTTTTTTTTGTGTGTGTGTGTTTTTGAACGATGACTAGCCGGAATGAAAACAAGCCAAACTGAAATAGGAGTAACGAGGCTATTTTTAAAATGTAAGGATTAGAAAGTACAGATAGTTGTGTGAAAATGTAAGGAGTAGAAGTAAAAAGTCTGCTGTAAAATAATTACTCCAGTAAAGTATAGATACCCCAAATTTCTACTTAAGTAAGGTAACGAAGTATTTGTACTTTGTTACTTGACACCTCTGACTGTTGTTAGCTTTATTGCTAAAAACAAACAAAGTATTACTATTCCTGTGAGAGTCTAACCAACTGTCCACCACCAGAGGGGGCTGCAGCCCCTAAAGCCCCCCACTTCCAGCGCTATTGATTGTGGAACATGCTTAACTATAAATCCCTTCACCAGTCTGAGGGCAGAGCAAGCACTCGTTATCAATTCATTTTTATTTATAGTATCAATCAAAAGAGTTATCTCAACACACTTTACAGATAGAGTAGGTCTAGACCACACTCTATATAATTCATCAGTGTCACTGGGAAAGAACTGCTCAAGGGCAAGAAATGCCTGGAAATATACTATGGATAGAGTGGAAAAATCATATGTAACTCAGCCCAGTCAATTTCAATAAAAAAACTAAATATAAAATATAAACACCCTAAGCCACACAAACACACACAAACACACGCACACAACTTGTTAGCAGAGACATTCACTGCTGCTTTGGGTCTGCACACTGGATTGGTTGACTAGAAAACAAATAGAATATGTAATGAGCCTCATCCTGTAAATGCATTACTAGAGTACTTTATTTTCCTCTCATTGTCTTGAAGAATAATTCTGGTTCATTCAGACTTAGTTATTATACTCATTGTTTCGTCAATCATCCCCATCAGTAATAACGACATTATATTCACCAGGTGTGAGAGACATGAGCGTTCAGGTTCAGATCAGACAGGTTGGAAACAAATCCCAGGATAGTCAAATGTTTGTGGAAAAGAAAATGAATGGCAAATGGTCAAATTGAATGGATTGATTTATGGAACTGATTCCAATTCTTGTATGTATTTGCATGATGTGCCTCTGTGCTGTGTGTCAGTAAGATATCTGTATCCTGTTGCTCAGCAGAGGGCAGCAGAGTCTCAGTTTTCACTGAAACACTAACTCAAATATGAGCAATGCTCTACCATATAGTCTCTTTTCTTGTGTGTTATACCACAAACCTTATCCTGTCTGACCTAAGTGTTGTTCTTCTAATGTATTTATCGCAGTGTGGGATTCACTGTATACCTGAGTGTGCATCATTACAGATATAGAGGGGAAAAATACAGAGTGGCAGGTAAGCAGAATGATTAATGCTGCCATTGTCTACCATCCATACATCTATCCATCCTCCCTCCTGACAACTCCTCAGCATGGTCACCATAATCCAGCGTGATCAGGCATTGTGGATAGCAGCCTCCATCCTTTTTCCTCTCCATGATATAATTTTTTACTACTTCCCTTCATCCTCTGGGTCTAAAGTTTCCAAACCACATATTCTAAACCCAGCGTTTGTGTGAGTTCTGAAAGAGGCCATGCTCCGTGTTAGAGGTAAAGAGTGGGCGGAGGGATATCATGAAGCCTACACCACAGGACGGGATGTGACTTCATCATCCATGACACAACTCCTGCTTCTCTGTATGCTTTGTTAAATATTAATGGTACTTTTACTTAAGTGTTTATTTTGCGCGTCGGCTGGTTTACGCCTCGCCGTCGGCCATTGATACAATGGACACCTCGGGCATTAACCCTTACGTAATGTTAGCTGATCTATTGAGTAAAACCATCTATTATCTATCTATCTATCTATCTATCTATCTATCTATCTATCTATCTATCTATCTATCTATCTATCCATATATGCATCCTACATTACACACTTACATTTTTTTTTGTACCGAGGTACACCCACTTTTCAGATCGTATAACTAGAGTCCTAGAGTCATGTCTTCCACTGGTTAATTATTAAAATATAGGAGGTCCACCTCTAAATCCGCTAACTCCCCAACTGCCTTGTTTTTCCTCATCTGTGTAAAACAAAGCAGTTGAGAAGTCGATTTCCCTTCTCCCCTGGTCCTTCTTCATGTCGAGGACGTGGGTTCCTCCTCCTTTGCAGACTTGTACGCATCTTTTTAAAATCATAGTTCATCCACCCCACTTGAACCTTAAGTGTGTCCTTTAAGGCATTTTTAAATAAATAAAAAAACTCCTGATTATACAAGTATGTTGAAACAACACTACAACAAAGTTTATGTTTTGAACAAACCATGAGAAGCTTTTGCATTAGGTATCATCTCATTGTCCGGAGCCTCAGCGTGCTCATCCATCCTGTGAGCATGCATTACAAGCAGAGTTAATGCAGGTTATCGTCATCCATCCATATAAACATCAAGAGTCTTGGGTTACACATGAGCTAGGATTTTACAAGGTAGTTGGCCATTGCAACTTTGCATTTGGACTATAAACTAATACTGCAGCCAGTCCTAATATGAAATGCTTGTTTATATGGATGTATGATGATAACCTGCATTAACTCTGCCTGTAATGCATGCTCACGGGATAGCGATTTTTTACTTTATCCTCTGCCCCGACGACTAGCGTTATAAGCTAATTAGCGGTTTGCGATGAAACTGGTCACATTTGATTAGCATGAAAACATATCCCACATAAAGGTCGACTCGGTACACATGTGTTATTAACCCCTAGGTTCATTTTGCACCGGATTTATCCTAAGCAAAAGGACATAGAAACCAAAGCACTGGCGACAGAGTGCCTAGTTCAAAACCAGCAAAGCAGCAATTAGCCACCCAGCACCGGTGGAGCCTATAGCCCTTGACGTACACAAGACAAACTTACATTAATTACACGATTTGTGATTACAAAATAAATTTAACTCGAGGAGGACATTCTTGTCTTTGCTCACACCTCCTCCATCGTCGTGTCCGTCTCTCCTGACGTCGCTTGGTCTTGGAGGCTTTCAGTTGCTGCCGCTGTTCGTCCCTCAGTTCATGGTGAAAGAAGTTAGGCTGTGGATAAAAGAATAAAATGTTTCAGTGGTAAGTTAAAGTAACTTCACACTCACAGGGTCAGAGGCCTTGTAGTGACTTAAGATGTTGTTGTCCCTCTTTGGATCTCCCCTGGGTCCACACAGTCTAAAAAGTGTTAAAAAAGAAGCACTAAAAGTTCATTAGGAAGCCATTCTGTGTACGTGGTGAGTTGGAGGTTTCTTCAGTGTTCACACATGTTATAGCTCCAGATGACTCACCGCTTATAGCTTTCCTGGCTGGTCTCCATGCTGCTGGATAAAAAACTGCTCCATTAAATGAGCTGCAGGTTAAAACTATCACGTGAGATAAAAGCACAATCACTGTCTTTAAAAAAAAAAAAGGGGGTTCTACGTTAAAAAGTAAAAGAGCTTTAAAAGAACTTACCATACAGCTGTCCCACACGAGGTAACGCGGGTAGTAACGAGAGACAGGTGACATGAGGGCTGATCAACAGGTGAGACACATCAGGGCAGAGCAGACAATCACAGAGGCAGGAAGTAAAACAAGACACGACACAGGAGAAACAGACAGAAAATAAAAATAAAACAGGATACTGAAGCATAAAACATACACATGGATAGAACAAGGAAAACAAAACAGGAGTACCACAACCATGAAGAAATAACAGGGAAACATTAACACACAGGGAAGAATAGACAACATAACAGGATAACTACGGAGGTAACAAGACAACCAAGTAGGGACAAAAATCCATGGTCAAGTCGGACAGTTTCCCGCCGTTTCCAGCAGCCTTCAGGCTGAACAGGAAGTCACAGAAACACTCACATCCTGTTAGGTCCGATTCTGATCTAATGAAATGTTATCAGACCCATATATCAGCTTGTACCCTGTGTATATGTATGTGCTTGGTAACGTTAGTGGCTCTTCGTTGTCACTGTTAGCAGCAAACTGGACTTGTAGCTGCTGATACAAGAAAAAGATTGATTCATAAACATAAACGCTGGTTTGCAGGCAACGTTGTATTGTTTTGCAAGACCGCTAGCATCCTGCACTGCTCCTAACTAACTTAGCTTACCCGTCTCATCGTCTTCATTTGGCGTTTTGCTAAAAACAGAAAAAGTTCATCTGGTCACTTCTTTGTCAGTTTCTAGAGCTCTCCTTTTTAAATTGTTGCCTTTTCAGTGTCGTTTTGCGCTTTCTACTACCCGTTTAAAACAGCTTCTTTTTGCTTGCGGTGGCCTCCTCCAACAAGCACCAGGGACTGAAGTGTACGCAGACGGCAGCAAGGGCCCGCCGTCGGAGGACTCAGAACACAAATACGTCATCGTTAACCAGGCTGCAATCTGCGAGTGGGCAGCATGAATGTAGAGAACAGTGGGCTGCAAAAGGTTGTAGGTTCGATCCCCACCTAGCGCGAGAAGACCCAAAGCTTACCGGTGAGTTTAGTAAGTTGTCTTAACACTGTCCACTACTTTGTTGTTGTACTAAACAAGGTTTTGGTGGAATAAAATATTAGGAAGCTTGTGAAACAATTGAAACAAATTATTTATAACTTTTAGATTGACTTTTGAACAAAATATCTGTTTGTAGTACTGCAGATATGTATACATTTGGTAATCCTACTATATTTGGTTAATATAAAAAAATAGTCTTGTGTGTATTCAGTTGCCTCAATATGGTAGTGTCAAAATGTTTTCTTTTTCTTTAAACAATGTAAACATAAATGTATGACAGGTAAAACCAAGCATTTTTTGTTCTCTTTTCTTTACAGGTAAGTATGACATAATAATTTGCAGGGAAGTGCGGTGTATTAAGGCAAGTAATATGCTCTATTACATTATTGATATGAACAAAACCATAAATCTTGAGGTTATGAATAATATTGTTTAGCACAAGAAATGACTGACTATACAAAGGTTTGTACAAGAGAATCAACAAACTAATACATTCTGTACAAAGTGTAAAACACACACAAAATGTAAAGCACAATACATAATAGTATTGTATGCACAAGAACTTAACTATTTACATTTTCTATTTACATTATACATTTACATTTTTGGTTTAATGCTCTATAGAAAAAGTGGTGAAACCAACTACACACCTGTTTCATCCCTATAATAGATACAGCAAGTCCCGCAAATTCACCCCTATTATCGGATTTTAACAAAATTTGGTACATATGTTCAAGTCGTGGTGTTAAATGTCCTCTTTTAGATAGGATTGCTACAGCAGAATTTGAGTTATAGGCAATTCCCCTGCTAGCCCCGCCCTTTAGGAAATTCTTTGATTGATGGCGGCCATGTTTTATGACGAATCTTGCTCATTTATAGTAGAAATGTGCTCAGTCCCGCAAGGCTCTCTAGCAATTTTGGTCTTGATAGAATCAAAATTTACAAAGTTCTATTCATTTGACTGTTTTTCACATTATGCAAATTAGCTAAATACCATCATGGTCATGGTTTATGGTCCAAGAAGCTTTTTTATAGAGCACATTGAGCTGGACTTGTGTGAGGAATTTCATGTCAATCGGACTCACCGTGTGGGGGGCATGGCCTTTAAAACTTTCGCCGTAAGTTATAGCACCACCATCAGGCTGAATTGCATCATATTCGTTGGAAAGACTGACCACATGAGCATCAGTTATGGTGACAATTTATATGTCTCTAGCTCGTTCCAGCACCCAGTAACTTGAGAAAAGGCATAATTGAGCCCACATGCACCAATCAATATGACACTTCAGATCCTGGTTACGACTCGCCCCCAGACCATGTGTACCCATTTTGGTGAAGTTCCGTCTACCGGATTTAGCAGTACAAACTTGTGGTATTTTTGGCCCTCATATTCTTTGCGCCAGCCTATTCCTCATGACGCACTGAAGATATCTTACAAACAAATATTTACTGCTAAGCCCCAACCTTGGCGAAATTCTTTAATTGATGACGGCCATGTTTTTTCACCAATCTTGCTCATTTATATTAAATATAAATTATTTATAATATAAATAATATAAATAAATGTGTATTTAGTCCTGCAAGGCTCTATACCAATTTTGGTGTTGATTTGAAAATTGACAAAGTTCTATTCATTTGACTGTTTTTCACATTATGCAAATTAGCCAAACATTCCATCACTGCGGTCCAAGAGGCTTTTTTGTAGAGCACATTGAGCTGCATATGTGTGAGAAATTTCAAGTCAGTCGGACTTACGGCCTGAGGGGCGTTTTCTTTCCAAAATTGCTTTTTTGATCCTTAATTGTAGCCCCGACTTTACACAATGTGCATATATGGCTTTTGACTTGTCTACGAGCCGTCCGGGAGTTTTGGAAAATAAAAAGCGCCATTCAGAATTGTGTTGCTGTTGCATTTCTCCATCATGTCTGCAGCCAGCAGCAGGAGGATGTGTTAGGAGGAAGTATGACAGCTTGATGAGAAGTAAAGGTGCTGAAAAGGGTCAAAATAGTCGCCTGTTAGGCACGACGTGAAGCCGAGTGAAGTGAAAATAAATTAATAAATGGCGGCATGCGATTTATGCGATTGAAAAAAAATTAACGCATTATGCTCAGCCCTTAATCGCAATGCGTTAATGCTGACAGCCCTAATATATATATACAGTGCCTTGCGAAAGTATTCGGCCCCCTTGAACGTTTCGACCTTTTGCCACATTTCAGGCCTCAAACATAAAGATATAAAACTGTAATTTTTTGTGAAGAATCAACAACAAGTGGCTCCCAATTATGAAGTGGAACGAAATTCATTGGCTATTTCAAACTTTTTTAACAAATAAAAAACTGAAAAAGTGGGCGTGCAAAATTATTCAGCCCCTTTACTTTCAGTGCAGCAAACTCTCTCCAGAAGTTCAGTGAGGATCTCTGAATGATCCAATGTTGACCTAAATGACTAATGATGATAAATAGAATCCAGCTGTGTGTAATCAAATTCTCCGTATAAATGCACCTGCTCTGTGATAGTCTCAGAGGTCCGTTTAAAGCGCAGAGAGCATCATGAAGAACAAGGAACACACCAGGCAGGTCCGAGATACTGTTGTGGAGAAGTTTAAAGCCGGATTTGGATACAAAAAGATTTACCAAGCTTTAAACATCCCAAGGAGCACTGTGCAAGCGATAATATTGAAATGGAAGGAGTATCAGACCACTACAAATCTACGAAGACCCGGCCGTCCCTCTAAACTTTCAGCTCATACAATGAGAAGACTGGTCAGAGATGCAGCCAAGAGGCCCATGATCACTCTGGATGAACTGCAGAGATCTACAGCTGAGGTGGGAGACTCTGTCCATAGGACAACAATCAGTCGTATACTGCACAAATCTGGCCTTTATGGAAGAGTGGCAAGAAGAAAGCCATTTCTTAAAGATATCCATAAAAAGTGTTGTTTAAAGTTTGCCAAAAGCCACCTGGGAGACACACCAAACGTGGAAGAAGGTGCTGTGGTCAGATGAAACCAAAATCGAACTTTTTGGCAACAATGCAAAACGTTATGTTTGGCGTAAAAGCAACACAGCTCATCACCCTGAACACACCATCCCCACTGTCAAACATGGTGGTGGCAGCATCATGGTTTGGGCCTGCTTTTCTTCAGCAGGGACAGGGAAGATGGTTAAAATTGATGGGAAGATGGATGGAGCCAAATACAGGACCATTCTGGAAGAAAACCTGATGGAGTCTGCAAAAGACCTGAGACTGGGACAGAGATTTGTCTTCCAACAAGACAATGATCCAAAACATAAAGCAAAATCTACAATGGAATGGTTCACAAATAAACATATCCAGGTGTTAGAATGGCCAATTCAAAGTCCAGACCTGAATCCAATCGAGAATCTGTGGAAAGAACTGAAAACTGCTGTTCAAACGCTCTCCATCCAACCTCCCTGAGCTCGAGCTGTTTTGCAAGGAGGAATGGGCAAAAATGTCAGTCTCTTGATGTGCAAAACTGATAGAGACCCATACCCAGCGCTTACAGCTGTAATCGCAGCAAAAGGTGGCGCTACAAAGTATTAACTTAAGGGGGCTGAATAATTTTGCACGCCCAATATTTCAGTTTTTTATTTGTTTAAAAAGGTTTGAAATATCCAATAAATTTCGTTCCACTTCATGATTGTGTCCCACTTGTTGTTGATTCTTCACAAAAAATTACAGTTTTATATCTTTATGGTGAGGCCTGAAATGTGGCAAAAGGTCGAAAAGTTCAAGGGGCCGAATACTTTCGCAAGGCACTGTTATATATATATATATATATATATATATATATATATATATATATATATATATATATATATATATATATATATATATATATTAGGGATTAAAAAAAATTTACGCATTATGCTCAGCCCTTAATCGCAATGTGTTAATGCTGACAGCCCTAATAACTCATTATACATAGTTTTTGAAGGAACTGGGCTGGTAGGTTGTTCCAAACATCTTGGAGAACTAACCACAGATCTTCTGTGGATGGAGGCTTCCTCAAATCCGTCTGTCTCTTCATGTGATCCCAGACAGACTGGATGATGCTGAGATCAGGGCTCTGGGGGGGCCATGCCATCACTTCTTATTGTTTTTCTTTACGCTGAAGAAAGAGGCCTTCTGCTACAGCCAAATATTTCAAATTTTGAGTCATCAGTCCAGAGCACCTGCTGCCATTTTTCTGCACCCCAGTTCCTTTGTTTTTGTGCATAGTTGAGTTGCTTGGCCTTGTTTCAGTGTCAGAGTTCTGGCTTTTTGGCTGCAACTCTTCCATGAAGACCACTTCTGGCCAGACTTCTCCAGACAGTAGATGGGTGTACCTGGGTCCCGCTGGTTTCTGCCAGTTCTGAGCTGATGGCACTGCTGGACATCTTCTCCAGACAGTAGATGGGTGTACCTGGGTCCCACTGGTTTCTGCCAGTTCTGAGCTGATGGCACTACTGGATATCTTCCGATTTCGAAGGGAAATAAGCTTGATGTGTTTTTCATCTGCTGCACTAAGTTTCCTTGGCCGACCACTGCGTCTACTAGGGCTGGGCGATAAAACGATAACGATATGTCTCGCGATAGACACATAATCAATATCAATAGAAAATGCGGTCGATAAAACATTCGATAACTTGTTTTTCTTCATCAGAAGAAACCAGAGGTTGTGAAGCAAGTTTGGTTGCATGAACAAAGGCACTCACTCTCTGGTAACCTAGCAACGTAGGGAGTGACACTCTAACAGGCAATCATGTAACAGTATCAAGTTTGGTTCCGCCACATCGCTGTCTCGTGTTCTTCAATAACAGAACCGGCGTGGACTGGAAAGTGGAAAGTGAGTGCCGCAGCGAGCGAGGAAATTGTTGATAAAACAGGAAAAGTCAGTATAGCAGTTTTGGGGATTTTATAAGTCTGACCGTAGTCCCGGCCACCGTAGTAGTCAGACCAATGTCGTCAGACTGTCGTCCCCCGCCACAAATTTAATATATTTTTCTCCTGGTCCTTATTTTAAATAGGTCATAAAAAATATCAATAATTATTGATATCGACCGATATGAAACACTTATATCGTGATACAGTTTTCAACCATATCGCCCAGCCCTAGCGTCTACCATCCTCAACGTTGCCCGTTTCTTTATGCTTTTTCAAAAGAGCTTGAACAGCACATCTGGAAACAGCAGTCTGCTTTGAAATATTAGTCTGGGACCTTGCTGATACAGTATAACTACCTATATACTATAATTGGTTGATCATACACCTGACTACAATCCTACAAAATCCCTGAGTTTTTGCAAGAACGTCTAAGAATTGATGCTGGTTTGAAGGCAAAGGGTAGTAACACCACATATTGATGTGATTTAGATTTTTCTTTTGTTTGCTCACTTTGCATTTTGATAAAAATAAACAATCATTATTTATATTTTTGAAAGCATTCTTATTTTACAGCATTTTTTCACACCTGCCTAAGACTTTTGCACTATATATACAGTATATATATATATATATATATATATATATATATATATATATATATATATATATATATATATATACAACCCAGTCTCATGGCAGTACGTCAAATGGTCACGTTATTTTAATCTATTGATACATGTTCACGGGGACTTTTTTGTCCTTTGTTTCGTGGTGGCCAGGGCGAAAATGTAAACTAATGTATTTAAATGGGAAGTATATGTCGTGGTCACAGAACGTGTACGGTAGCGAGTAGTATGAAATGCCGAAAATCCGGACCGGAGGTTGGTGCGTCCCGCGTGTGGCGTTTTGTTTCCCCGTTAACCGTCCCGTTATTGTCGTGTGTTCCCTGCGGCCGTCTCCCGGCGTGTGAGGCGTCCTTTCCGCGCGGCCGTGTCCCGTGAACACGTATCAATGCCGTGAGACCATGTTGATATATATATATATATATATATATATATATATATAGAGGGCCCTGGAAAAGACACGCGGCACTGTGTTCTCTGCTCTGTTTGTGTTTGGGCCAGCAGATGTTTAACTACTCAATGGAAATAGTTAATGGAATTCAGGAGATGCCGATGGGCTCTCAGAGCTTCTGCCTGCTGTGTTGTTCATCATTACGGTAAAGAATTAGCTACTGACAGGCAGGGCTGCTTCTGAACACTCCCTCTCACTTTGAACTGAACCTTAATATATTCCTGTTAGCCCAGTGCAATGTTCTCCAGCTAAGATGGAAAAGTTGTGAAAGTTCACCTCTTTTAGCTCTGACTCACAAGAGTCAGGTCAGGTCATTGACATACGTAGCTCTGGGTCATCATGTCAGAGGTCATCAGTTTAGATCAATCAGACACACATCATTTCACACTAATCAGCGAGTCCACCTCACCTCACACCATAGAATCATTGTTTGAATGGGGCCATTGGTCTATACAGTTAAATGAACAGTACGTATCACTCAGCAACACTCTATAACCAGGCTTCAAAATTAACATTTTCATCTACCAGCCAAATGGCTAATGAATGTTCAAATATTACCAGCCATTCAATAGATTACCATTGGGTTTTTTGGCTGGTGAGTGAAGCAAATCTACCAGCCACTTGCATATTTCACCAGCATTTGGCTGGTAAACGGTGCTAATTTAGAACCCTGTCTATAACCCATGGTTAGCACGGGGCCCTGGCTGGAAAACTCCTGCAGTGGGGAAGAAACTCATGGACTCCCACAAACCCCAGAGAAGCCCCTTTCATGTGGGATTTTAACAGTGTAAGCCACATTCTGGTGGCTTGAGCTCACTTCCAGACATCTTGTGGTTCTGCTTCCCCCTGCTGATGTGGTGAATACACACATTCTCATAATGTCCTTCATTAGTCTTTGCAAATACAGAGACTTTGAAACAGATGCATGCAGTCAGCGGCGGAGGGGGGGGGGAATGGAACAAACTAGAGATGATGGGAGGGCAGACTCCCACACCTCAAAAATCTGCTTAGCTAAACTGTCTGTTCCTGGTGCCATGGCAACACCATCAGCAATGTCGAGAAAGCTTCCGAGGTTCACTTGTGAGCGACTTCTTTCCATAAACACACTTTACGGACCCGCGTTTCCCAAACATCTGGATTCAGGCTGGCAGATGCAAATGAGTTGTATTTATTTAGGTGTTGCTCATATCTCCATGACTTTGAAACATTTTGAGATCGGATCTTTTTTCCCTCTTGGCTGAGGGCTTTCTTCTGGCTTTCGTATGGCTCAGTGTGGTACAGCATGGCTCTAAAATTACCAAAATTTCCCATTTGGGCCACCCAGGAAAATGCATGCACTCATGATGCTATAAGCTACTAAGATTAAAAACTTCACATGTCAGAGCCTGCGTCATATTCTATAAGCATGCAGCTGGCCCGTTGAACCAGATGGTGGAGCGTTGGGCCAGAGTCATGATAGGGCTGACCTGCATGAGAAGCAGAATCATGGGGAAACCGCATTATCACCAGGTGACTCCCCAGAGAACACAGCTATCAAACGGCACCCCAGGCTACATCACTGCACAGAAACCACAGGTGGTACTGGGTCATTGTTTCTCATGGTGGGGAGAAAAGCTTCAGAGATAGGAGTTGGTTAGAGTTAGATACAGGTGTGCTTTCTCTAGGGAATCGCGATGTTGAAGCAGCTGTCTGAAGGGAAATTTTTCATTTTTAACAAGGAAAATTCTTCAGAGTCGTTGGTACTGATAGCTTGCAATGTACAGTATTTTGTTAGAAATTTAACAATAAAATGAAATTAAAGCTGCAAGCAGCGTTGGACATGCCCACGCACCTCCTTGCACGTCGGGGTTACTGGCGGACGCCGCTCCTTGCAGCCGTGCATTTGCGCGGCACTCAGACACCGCAACTCGTCACCAATGAAAAGGGAACTCCCTGCTGAGTTCAGTGATACCTCACACAAGACTCTACGTCATACAGTTCAGTTAGCTGTAAAAGGGGGCGTGGCCAAAGTATATGGGTCGGGGCAAACCTTTACCAATAAAAAAGGAAGTCTCTGCTGAGCTTAATGACACCTCACACAAGACTACCTTAAACGGTTCAAATGTTATGAAAGGGGGCGAATCGCACTTATTTCAAACTTGAATTGAAAATGACGGACTTCCTGTTGGGTTTAGGGTATGGCTCCAATGAGCTTTTTTGTACATCTTGACACGTGTACCACGTTTCGTGAGTCTATGCTAAACGTACTGCGGGGGCACAATTGTTAAAGATTTGTAGGGGGCGCTAGTGAGCCATTTTTGTGCGCCTATTCCAGAAACCCTTAAAATACGTGAATTTTCCCCAGGCTTGATGCGACCGCCAATTTTGGTGAGTTTTTGAGTATGTTAAGCCCCTCAAAAAGGCAATTCATTTTCAGAAAAGAAGGAATAATAATAATTCCTTCAGTTTCAATAGGGCCTTCGCCGCTGTTGGTGCTCGGGCCCTAATAATAAATCTACAATTGCTTTATTGTAATCATGAGCACAGTATGAGTGGTAAAGACATTCTGTTTTTTTACATCAGGAAAGTGAGAAACCTCAGACAGACCTAGGTTCTTGGTGGGCGGTGTCTGTAACATGAATTATACCTTTACTAATTACTAACTTCATTGTTTGTTGAGAGTAAAATAACTACTAACTAAAGTTTAATTAACATTATCTGTTTTCAACGTTACTATAAAGTATTACCCAGACCTTATCATCATACATTTCATAAACATATAAAGTGTGTAGCCGCTGCGTCTGCTGGTCACTCCTGACTGACCGCAGGAGCTCTCGGAAATCATTTGATAAGTTTCCTTTAATAAAACAACACATCAACACTCAAATGTGCTCAAATGGGATTATGGCCTTACATTGGGGCATGATTGAATGTGACACAAGGGGGCCTGCCAAGGCCTACATGGACAAAGAAAAGTTTAAGGTATGGTTTACAACACTAAATCAATAGGGCATTTGTAAAGGCACTTCTCTCTGAAAAGCAACATGGAATCTGTAGTTGTGCCACAGAGCTCTTCAGCCCTTCGCCGCAGAGGAAGGGATTCTAGAGTCTGGATAGTGAACAACTGTAGATTCAAAATGAAACGAGGGATGCACAGATACTGTGCTCATGTACTCATACTCATAAAATCTACTCCGATACCACTGCACCCGATACCACTTCATGCATCACTGCTTGTGACACTAGTTAATACTACACTTGGCAGTAGTTAACATTAGCCTACCGTTGGCTAATAGCTTGCTTAAACACGCTTAAAAATCTTAAAGATAAACGGTCTTCAACAGGGGGTCCGGGACCCTTAGAGGGTCCTCAGAGTTTCTACAGCAGGGCCATCAGATTTTCTTTTTTATAAAAATAGTTGTTTTTATTTCAAAAGTTAAAATATGTCTGAAAATATACATAAACTTCAGTCCAACATATTAATAGCAAAGATAAATCAGCTTATTTATGATTTTCTTTTTCTTATTTTACACAACGTTGATGAAAGGCTTCCTGGCCTGTAGGTAAGGTAGCCACTGAGGTAGCCATCCACAGATACAGTTAAGCTTCTATGATTCACTATGTTTAACATTAAAACATAACATAAAATATATGAATATGTCAATAACTATTATTTTAATAGCTTTACATTGTATGCACCATAAAAAGGTATGTGCATGTGAATGCTTTATAGGCCGCCCTACACGTTATTTGTAGGCCCAGTTTAATATGCAACTAAATTGTATTCAATACGTAATGGGAGATCCCTGCTCTGTCTTTCTTTCAGCTAAGGGGTCCTTGGCCTAAAAAACGTTGAAGACACGCTAATGCGGCCTGCAGCTCTTCTAACAGTGAGTCAAGGGTGGAGCTGCTACAGTTTTTAATGCACATTTGCATACTGGCTTCAATTTGTTCTGGCTGCAAGGCTCTATCATCATCTTATAGACATGCTGATGCGAATGTGTTGGCACACATCACACATCCAGCAGACATTAGCATTGATTACCAGCAGATTGTCAGCAGACTAACAAAGAAAACGCTGGTGCGATTGTCATGAAACTTGGTGAAAGGGTGTGGCATGAGCCAAGGAAGAACCCATGATATATTGGAGCAGAAATACAAACATTATTTCTCACTTTCGTTACCGTTGCAAGATGAGGCATGTCCTTGGTAGAGGCCTGCGCTCTCTGAGAGAGCTCTGTTTTGGTCCTTCCAGTAGGAAATCTTTCACAAGTGAACCGGAGCACCAAAACTGGCACAGAAAGAAGAGCTGCTGGTCAAAGTAATCAGCCGGCAGAAGGGCACACAAACCTGAGAAGAAGCAGTCATGAAAGCCAAGCTTCAGAATGCTTCCTGTGCAGTCCTAGCTTTAGTTGTGACCAAACCGTTTTTTAACCATCTTGTTTCATCTTATTTCATCTCATCTAAGAATCCATCAGTATTATTTATGTTCCCTCCTTCACACCTGCTACATTAGCCTACGACGTTTTGTCAGGATCATAGAGATTTATTTCTATACGAACGCATGGTGCCTGCATCGACAACAAAGGAACAGAAGTGTGTTAAACCAACTCTTCTATTGCTGGGGCAGTGGCTATCATTTTCAAAGGGAAAAGCTTCTATCTGAATGATGGAGAACGTGTTTGACAGGAGCCACCTGAGAACCATCAAGAGACAGCAGCAGAGAGGGAGGGAGGGGGGTTCTTTTGTGTGCTGTGTAAATGTAATACGATAAATAGGTTTGGACTTATTTTTAAAACTGAAATGAAATTGTTGTTATTACAGAGAATAAAGTGCTGAAACAAGGTACCGTTGTTGTTAGTTGTCAGCGATGCATGGGCAAAGTTTTTTGCTTTAATTGTCCTTAAAGTAATAAATGGATAGCAAAGTTATATTTGTCTGATTACTGATCCAAAAAATGATCCGATTCGTGACTCAAAACCGTGACACCATCCGAACCATGAGTGCTGTGATCCAGTTCACCCCTAATTGAGAGGGATCACTTTTATATTAATCTATACATTGTTTTATAGATAAATCCTACATACTATACATATAATATTATACAGTCATTTCATCTATTGTTGTATATAAAAACATTAATTAGTGCAGCTTGAATGTATTTGATCTAAACCAATCCTGTGGTAGAGTGGAGCGAGGCCTCCCCTGCTGTGAAGAGGTTTCCAGTGAATGTACAGACTCATGAAATGAGAGAACTGACCATCAATACTGTACTAATTCAACCCAGGTCCTCTGTGTGCTTTAAAGACATTCTGAACCACTCTGGTCCACAAAGCCATAAAGTACATTGTGTGCATGCTGGGGGTGATGTTCCTATAAAGCCTCTATTGTTTCGGCGGTTTTGAAACCGTCAGATTCTTCCCTTTCAGATCGCCTTGCGGTCGGCTTCCAAGAGGCTTGGGTCTGTCTGTCTCTGGATGGTCTGGACTTAACAGCAGGCTTTATTTTCTTTGCTGGAAGCAGGATCCTCTGAAGCATCGGGGCCTCTCGCAGGGCCATATTTTCCTTGTCAACGGCTACTGTTTTCTTTGGAGGCCTTATGATCTCCCTGATAGCGCCGCAGCAGCACGAGGTGAAGCCTTTTCCTCACAGAGTGACATTTGTGGAGCAAAACAAAAAAAAAATGTCATCGGTGAAGAGAAGCTGTATGGTTCTCATTATCACACGTTCGGTCCTGAACCTTCAATTTATGAGCCTAGCTCCGCTCTGAACTGACTGCTACACAGATGTTGCTGCTTTGTGAAATGGCTCTTGCATGTGATGTAGGGATGTAAATCATGTTCAGTGGCATCTCATTTAGACTTGGCCTTCTAACTGTGGCCCTCCGGTGTGTTTAATATCCTGCAGATGTGTGTAACCTGCTTTCAAAATGTAGATACATGTCTTCATTGAGCAAAGTCTTCCACCCGTGTACCCATTTTCTTCTTTGTCATCAGCAAAGGTGGAAGTAGCAATTCCAAAATTTCTGATAAACGTGTGTTCTGTGAGCCAAGAGATGCTGATTGAAATGTGTTGCTGTAGCTTGATGAGATCAGACGTCTGTCGATCATAATTCAACCGAAGACTTGATGATGATACTTCTGTGTGTATGAACGGAGCCGTGGTGTCTCGCAATAGTTCAGCTACCTAAAGAGTGTGTTCAGATGGCTGGGGATTAAAGAAAATGAAAGTGCACACTAATGAATTGACCAAATTGGTAACATTCCAGAATGTGTTTGTCGAAGTGTGTAGACAAGTGTGGATGTTTGGCTCCTCAAACACAGGGAGCCGAGTTCATGTCCCGGAAGAAGTTCAGGAGAAAACACAAGACTTTCACCCAGGAAACAGGTGTTCATGTCACCCAACCAAACTGCAGCAGCGGGTCTCCCCAAAAGTCCACAGACTGCAAGAACAATATTGGATCTGGGAAAAGATGTGAAAGCCTCCTAACAGGCACTGTGTCTACTGTCTGATCTACTGGCATAGTTCGATATTATTTAATATAGCTAAATATTATTTAATGCGCACATGAAAGCCAATTTTTTGATACTATCACTTCCTCCTCCTCTCCCAAAATCAATCCAGACTCCCTTCAGCAATAAATAAATAAATAAATAAATGAATACGTTTTGCATGTGGGCTCTCCAGACAGATGCTCGGAGCCTAATTAATGTGCTGGGTCATAGTGGGACACGGTGAATGATAGAGTTAAGAGCTATTCATCTGAAAGGCTGGTTCCCCTCTATGACGATGCCTGTATGAGCTGTGGAACTTCCAGCTCGCTTTCACTAACCATTCATTAGACAAGAAGCCCCCACTAATGAGCTAACTTTTACCTCTCAGTCTTCTGATAATGTCTTTCTGCTGCTGCTGCAATATGAAGGACAGTGTTTATGCATCTCCAGCCCTCCCCCGAGGCTTTGTTGGTTCACGTTCAAAGACTGGTGCACTACGAGCACCTGGATCTCCCTGATGCTTCACAAGGTGCAACTATGTGGCAGAAATGATAATAATAGTTATTATTTCCTTCTACTGCTGTTTGAAAGGTGGGTGTTAACATGGAATGGTGGCATCTCAACATGACCATTAAGTTGCAAAAGAGAAATGGTGAAGAGGATTCACCAGAGAAAAAGGTGAGGTGAACCATTGTATAAACTCTTTATTTACATAGCATTTTAGCTATCATCTGCTAATGAATGTCAGCACCTACCTGGCAGTTGATGTGTCTGCTATCAAACCTGTGACCTGAGGAGACAGGGGACTCTGCTACTGTTAAACCTCCTGCTATTTACACAAACTGGCTGTCTCATTCTACCTGTTTTCCTGTATGTTTGAGTCCCGTCAGTTTGGGGCTCAATGGCTATGGCAGCTCTGACTAATCAAATGCTGGCAGCTCAGGTAGTCAGAGAGCGTTAGCAGCACCACGCTGGCTTCCTGCCTTTTTCTGTATTTAAATGGAACGACCTTGCGACTTGGCCGAACTCTCTCAGTGCACATGCCTGATGAAAAGACTGAGGAATTTCAAGTTGTGTTGAACAAACTACTGGCACAGACTCTGGGAGTGGACCAAGTTAAAAGTTATTTTTCTCTATCTGACGTTACAGTACGGCCCCTCTGGATGCTTTTTATTACCTCTGTAAAGTTGTTGCAGCTTTACACGTGTAACCAGTGTAACCTATGTAACCAGTGTAACCAGTGTAACCTATGTAACCAGTGTAACCAGTGTAACCTATGTAACCAGTGTAACCAGTGTAACCAGTGTAACCTATGTAACCAGTGTAACCAGTGTAACCTATGTAAACAGTGTAACCAGTGTAACCTATCTAACCAGTGTAACCTATGTAACCAGTGTAACCTATCTAACCAGTGTAACCTATGTAACCAGTGTAACCTATCTAACCAGTGTAACCAGTGTAACCTAACCAGTGTAACCTATCTAACCAGTGTAACCAGTGTAACCTATGTAACCAGTGTAACCTATCTAGCTAGTGTAACCAGTGTAACCTATCTAACCAGTGTAACCAGTGTAACCAGTGTAACCTATCTAACCAGTGTAACCATTGTGACCTATCTAAGCAGTGTAACCAGTGTAACCTATCTAACCAGTGTAACCATTGTGACCTATCTAAGCAGTGTAACCAGTGTAACCTATCTAAGCAGTGTAACTAGTGTAACCCGTGCACAGATTCAGTCACCATGCAAGTTTATTCCAGTAATTAAAAGATCTTTGACACCATCAGTAAAATCAATTTATAGGGGTGAGACCCTTTAAATTGGTCAAGAGGTCCCCTGGGGGCCATAGATGGGGCCCCGACACCGGTGGGAGGAGAAACAGAAAACAATTTAGCAAAAGCACAGAGACATAATAGCAAGGCTGCATCGCCGAGCAGGGAATGAGGTTTGATCCATTAAAATTGAGCTTGACCTTTCACATTACACATGGGGATTTAATCCTTTGTTAATATAAAAATATAGCAGCTTTAACTACAACAACATAAAAAACTTCTAACAACCTGCTATTTCTATAAATGAACTCTTTATTTGAAGATATAAATCCATCTTCCCATTTTTTACCTTGTTTTGGTTTACCTTGCCCAAATGATAAAAGGATTGAATTAGTGTTTTAATGGAAAGTGCTAGATGTTTGCCTAAATGCCGTTTCAGCTTTTCCTCCATACCAAGAATATAACTGGGTACACACTCTAAATACATCAGTTGTGGTGGATGGAAAACATGCAGCTATGGGCAGAAAATGTCCAGAAGTGCCGCCATCGGTTTTGATGTACACATCTTCAGAGATGAGAAAAATATTGGTCGATAGATGATTTATGGTTAGAGTGGAACTACAGCGGTGACATGGCACATTGCTCTCCATAAACATACAGTGAGTGGCGGCGGGGGTGAACTCACTTTGTGTCAATGCAACATGATTTCCTGCATTTCTGCGGCACACCATAGAACCAAGAGGTCAGAGGTGAGGTGGGAGCACAAAGGCGCTCTGTTCTCTGAGATCTTGTGTCCTGTGGACCGACAACAGCTTGTCCAGGGCCCAGACTCTGCCTGCTGCAGGGATCTCAGGGGTCCTCCCGCTCGGCCTGATGGGGGTCTATGTGTCAGAGAGAGACACTTTTCTAGATGTCACATTTGCTACTGGAGCCTTTAAGCATAAACTATGACACAACACTCAGTAAGCACCCCTCAGAGACACATTGCCTTCCTGACACAATGCTCCTTTTGAGACCTAGAGGGCAAAATCTATGAGGTGTGGGAGGTAGTCCTAATAATGAACTGTCCAAAGAGAGGCATGCAGTTCAGAGGGGAGGCATGGACCAGGCCACTGGAGGGTTTGCGCAGGCGAGTCTTCTAAAATCCAACTGGAAAATATGGATGAGGAATGTGAGTAATGATTTCCGTTCTCTCAATGACTACTGTTGAGGTACGCTTAAGCAAGTAACTTAACCCTTTAACTCTCTGACGGCTGCTCAGAGCCCACGAGCAGAAGGTTGTCGTGGAAAGCTGTGGAAATGTGAGTATGAAGCATGAAATCCAAGTGATTCTTTTTTTCTTAAATTCAGTTTTGTCTCCATGTGTCGGAGCACACTGCCACAGTGTCTGTTCTCATGACATCACTTTCTTTTGATTGAGTTTGAGTTTCCTGTCTCTGGTCAGCCACAGTGTTTGGCTCATGCTCATAATCCAAATATGTCATTTTCTTGGGCACCACAAACCAAATCTGTGTGTAAGTGAATACTATATACTGTATGTATTTCAATGGTGAAATGTCAGAACTAAGTCCATTTGCACGATTCTTTTGCAGAGGGTTCAACTTTGACAAACTTTGGCAAATCTACACCTCAAAAAATGGATGAAAGCGTCACCTAAATGACATGTAATGTAATGTAAAATCAACAAAGTTGCGCCATTGAACACCTCCAACCTTCTTAACAGTGCTGAACTTTGAGAGAAGGGAAAGAACCATAGAGTCCAACACGGGGGAAGCTATCTTATTAGCTCATTTTATTGTTTATAGTTTATATAGAAATCAACTGACTGGAATCATTTTAATCTTCATCTGAAACTGTTTTTGAAGAGGGAGCAGTCATGTAGTCATGATTAATAGGGTGCTCCAGTTGTACTGTAATTTATTGTATTACCTTGTGTTGTGTATTGTTTTGTCTGTATTTCCGTGTGAGTTGTATTTTAAAGGTATGTACCTATTGTTGATTTTTAATTCTTAATAATAATAATAATAATAATAATAATACATTTTATTTAAAGGTGCCTTTAGCTGCACTCAAGGACAGGAGATACATAAGACATGTAAAAGCAGCAAAATCTAAATAAAAATGAAAATAAAAAATAAAACAACAATAGAAACAACAGAAAGAGTCAGAGCAATTGACATCAAGTGGCATAGGCAGTTTTAAACAGATGTGTTTGGAGTTGCAATTTGAAATGGGGGAATGAATCAATGTTTCTGAGTTGGGGGTAATGAATTCCAGAGACCCATGGTGGTGAGACGGGAAGAGGGGACAGACAGGTGTATGGAGGAAGAGGATCTGAATGCTCTGCTCCCCATGGTGGTGAGACGGGCAGAGGGGACAGACAGGTGTATGGAGCTAGAGGATCTGAGGGAGCGGGAGGGAGTGGGAAACCTGGAGGAGATCAGACAAATATTGGGGGGCGAGGTTGTGGATGGACCGGGACTGGACCGGGACTGGACCGGGACTGGACCGGGAGCCAGTGGAGCTGTTGGAGGACAGGAGTGATGTGGTGGATGGAGGCCAATGAGGAGAACCTCGGTCTCTTCATTGTCTTTTATGTTCAGTTATTTTTTTATTATTTAAAAAAAATAGGGGCCCATCTAAGGACGTGTATTGTAAATTAGCTTAGGCTATAAATGCTGTGGTGTGTGGCATAGGTCTATGCAATATACTTTTCCCTATACACATAAAGATTAAACAAACAAACACTGAGTAACAAAGAAATGATCTTCTGTTGAGTACCATATGCCATTGTATTTAATCTAGTAGCTGTTAGCTGACATCACTGTTGAACTATGCTGTTGACCGTAATGAGGCGCTCCCTGTGGGTGGACTCAGAAGGAGCTGACGTAACTTCTGGCATCTTGCTTGAAGCCATGTGTGGTGACCTGTGGCTGGCCCAGGGTCTGTCTGGAGAAGAGATCCCATGCAGTAAAAGCAGACACACAGAGCAACACGATGACTGACACAGTCCTCTTAATGGAGGGATATTTTCTCATTGCATCATGAGCCCCTGGGGAAAGGGTTAATCCTCTCTGAAGACTGACCCGGCTGTTTTTTTCTGCTTCCTCTACTTCTCAGTTCAAAGAGCCACTGTGTTATTGCTAGTTCAGTTAAACACTGCATCTATTGTGTACTTTTCCTATGATATCATGTATTGTCAGCCATTTAACAGACTTTTCTTTGCACACAAATTGAGTGCTCATCAGGCTCAATTAAGTCAACATATGGCAATTATCATAGATTAGTATCTCCAATCGGCCGGGCTAATTGGGGAGGTCTGATGTCATTCTGCGTTGGCCATTAGAGTTGAATAGGGTTTAACAGGACTAAAGCCTGGCTTCGCTGTGATTTATGCTATCAAATGAGGAGCGTCAGGCACTGGCAGCAGTTTCAGCTTAATTGCCACCATTAATCACCCCCCCCTCCCTCCCCGCATCACTGGGTACAGTCTCAACTCACCTACAGTGGCCTACAGTGCTTTAATTTAATTGTTCCCACCGGATTCAACAGGAGTTGCTAATGATCAGGTAAGTGTTCAAACGTGGCTCCAGAGGGTGAAGTCATATGTTTTCTTTTTCTCCAGAGGTCAAGCCAAAGGGGTGAGAGGGGGGGCATACAATCCAATGCTCTGGCCCTGTCTCCCCACATCTGCAATGGATTTTTAAGATATTGGGAAATTGAGATAAATATACAGCTGGCTGCTTATTAATGGATTTTCTGTAAGTCTGCGGCCCAACAGCTAAATTACTTCCCCAAGCCAACGATGTTGAAATATGAAAGCAACAAACATGCATCTCAGATTTTATTTTATAATTATGCAGGTCCATATTTAGATGACATGTACTGACCTCCAGCTTCATCAAACACGTGTAACGGGCTCAATGGGATATGTTCAATATCAGAATGGATGTGGAGGAACGCTGACTGAGAACCAAGTTGGTGGAATCCCAGGATAGATCATTAGAGTATCTGCTCGTCGTGCCTCTCTAACTCTTCCCAGCATTGAGAAAGTAGGATATGAGATTTATTGATTATACTTCACCTCCCTTCTCTCCTCGTGGTGAGCAGCTAGCCTTGTATTGAACTCTCTGAAACTGTATGTTGGAGAGGGATGAATACCTCGAAGCACACTCTTCCATACAAGCTCTCCAATGTGGAGCACACACAGCCCTTCAGCTGCCTCAGTTTGTTGTGTGTCTTCTGGCCTTGACAGAAAAAACAGAGTCTTACCTCACAGAATCATGTCACCCAACATCATTCAAACTGTCCGAAGAGGCCTTATTCCAGTTAGCAGAGGAAGAACCAGTCTGCAAATGCGTGTGCGGTTATGCTTGAGTAGACTTCTGGGTGTGATTGAAAACACTGACACTCTGCTGAGTATAAGGGGAAACACAAGTAAAAGATATAAAGTCCGTATTAAAACCAAAGGCTCAGGAGGTAGAGTGGGTCGTCCATTAATCGAAAGATTTGCAGTCCGAGTCCGACCAGTCAGCATATCCGAGTATCCTTGAGCAACATACTGAATGCCCTAATTGCTCCCGAAGGCTGTGCCATCGGTGTGTGGATGTGCGTGTGGCATGTAAAAATGTAAGTCCATTGTATAGCAGGCTACAATCTTGGGTTTTGAATGTATAAATGAATAAAATTAGAACAGTTCTGTCTTCTCAGACTTTGAAACGTTGCACGTCTCCCCCGTCACCTAGCTCCTGGTCTGTGTAAACCCTATTTGACAGGTAGTAAACAGCATGTATATGCATGGACCCTTCACTACAGCCCTACTAGATGCATGTTACAGACACATTCTTTGGAAAACATAGAAGCCTGTTAGGCTGTTTTCCCATTACTGTAGATATCAGCAAAGTGTTTTTGGCTCTTTTTCTCATCTTTTTATGGTTGTTAATACAGTGTTTGGCCAGAAGGTCCAGCACAAATGACGGAGGCAGTGGAGCACACATTCATGATTTATAAATAGATGGCTGGATCCTTTTTTTGCAGGATCCTTTGTGCTTCCTATCAGCTGGGCAGTGATGTCAGAGGGTTAGGGGATGCCCTGGGTCTGCCGCGGTCTAAGCCAGTGGAACAAAGCCACGTGGGTGGGGGCTGGTGGGGAGAAGGGAGGGGGCCTGCCTCACAGTGCCACTATTGTCTCCGTGCCACTGTACCCAGACCTGCTCTCAGCCCCTCGGCCTCGCCAGCATGAACAGGATCACTGAGTGTGGTGTCTCGGAGATTCAGCATCCTGTTGAACCTCTCACACACTGACTGTGGCGATGAAGGAGACTTTCTGCTCACTTCCTTGTTCTAGGTCTTCAAAACCAGTCATCATGAGATTAAAGGTATATTGTGTAGGGATTTGCACAATAGCACACATCTTTGGGATTAACTGAGATTCTGGATCTTTTTAATACTGTGCTAAATTTCAGGACACACCTCCTCCCACTTGCCTTCCCCCCCTTTTTGTTTGTCTAACATACTGTCCTTGTTTTTTTGCTACAGTATCTATAAGATGTACCTGTCTCAGTCTTGTCTTTGTATCCATGCCTGATACTTCCTATCTGTGACCCAACAGTACTTGATCTGGCTCTATGTACACCAGCGCCCCTAAGCCTCCAGCCTCTGGCTGTGGGCCCGGCCTAGTGGGAAGTTGTTGGCATGTGTCCTGCCAGAGGTCTGGTCCAGTTATTATCCCGGCAGAGAGAACAGAGCGCTGTAAATCATTTCCCCTGTCTCGCCTCCAGACGCCAGTTCCTGCTACCGTACATACAGTTTTCCATGCATGTCTGGGCTGCGGAAGAGACAAAAGTGTGGGACAGCCGTCAGGGGACTGGCGACTGTTATGTAAGAGCTCCTTGCCTGAAAGGTAATTGTAAATTCCCATTAAACAGATGGTTATGCACTTTGTACCTGCAGACATAGAATTGGCATCATGCTGCACTGCACAGATGGCAACGTGTGGGCAACAACACAATTAGAAACATCCTTTCAGAGATGTAATTGTCCAGCTGTGCAGTCCACCTTTGGGAATAATGAGTTACAGGTTGGACTTCTGCTGTAGTATTCACGTGGAAATTATATAAAATGTTTCAATGCAAGTTTTCTGAATATCTGGCATATGTATCAATGTATCATTTGATATTCTGCAACACTTTATGGCTTTGCTTCAGATTGCTCTGAACTGTGGAGATGTGCACAATTTTATGTAGGGTTGGGTATAGTTTGGGTTTTTTCCGATACCGGTGCTAAAACGATACTTTTAAAATGGTGCCGGTGCCTAAACGGTGCCTGAACTGGTGCCTAATCTGAAATATATATAATATATTTATAATGTATATAATATAAAATATAAAAAAAACACGACAGTTGGAGACATTAAAGAACGGCATGTTTATTTCTAAGGCCATATGGTCAAAATTAAATGATTGATTACTAATGTAATGGCAATAACTTACAATAATTTATTTCACCAGTAAATTGCTGGTAAATGACAAAAACAAGCACCAGATGGGAAAAGGGTATTTTACAACAACTCTGAATGCACCACAAGGCTGGCGAGTTTCAAGTGAATGCACCGTCTGAGTTTTTCCAACAACAGCAGCTGCAGTCAGACTTTGTTGGAATCCTCTAAAGGGAAATACAGTCACACTTTACACCACTTAACGTAAACTGTAAGTATTTTAACCACTGGGTTTAATCCAGCTACTAGCTAACGGTAACGTAGCGATGCTTCTAAAAAAATATCTGTCAGGCACCGAAATGAGGCACTGGAATTTTCGTTCTTATTCGGTCTCGTTATTACTGTTTATTTTGGAACCGGTGCTCTATTGGCACCACGTTTCGGTACTCAACCCTACTTATATGTAACCACAGTCCACTGAAGATAACGTTATCTTTGCTTTTGTCTGGCTTCAAACACTCTTTTTTGTCTATGTTGTCACCCTGTTCTCATTAATCATACGTTTATATAGCAATGTGTTGATGTTGTACCCCTACAAATTTAAGTTATGTTAAGTGATATATTTTAAAATTTAAAATACACTCATTTTAATAGCAAAATGTACTTGAAGTATTGAAAGAAGTTGATCTTTCATTCCACCACTTTGGTCCGGAACTATCAGATGGATTGCCATCAAGTTTTGAACAGCAGATATTCATGATGAAGGATGCAGCACAAGTGATTTTGATGATCCACTGACTTGTCCTAGTACTTGAGTGAATGTACAGTATGTAGTTACTTTCCACCAACAGTAAAACATTTGGCAGATAACAGACATTAATTACCAGAGAGATGTGAGAGTGAGGGGGGCTGCCCATGGACAGGCCAACATGTCTTCATACCTAAACCACATTATAAGTCGATTGCCAAAGACTACCAAAACGAAACATAAAACCGTTCTATTTACTGCCGCAGGCAAAGGAAATACTTAGTTAGGGTTTGTAAAACATCAGGGATTGGCTTAAAATGAGTCACAAAAAATACTAATATGAGGATGTCAGTGTGAGTTGTGAGTGAGTTCTGTTACACTTCGATTCATTTTAAAAAGACAGTTGATTGTTGGTTCCGCATGGGACATGAACCCCGGAAGTCCTGTGTTTGTGTGACCCGTCAACTGCACCAACCTTCCTCCTTATGCCGTATTTGGCGCTCCTTTACTTTGTCAGCTCACTGCCTCGGTTGCTATAACAATAATTACCACAGCGAGAGAGGGGTAGAGGAGACGTCGACGCCTAATAAGAAACAGAATTGTGGGTCGTTATAAACTGTTCACACAATCGTCCCATACAGTCGTTTTCTGGGTGACAACAGGCTGGACAAATGCCCGAGCAGTCGGGGGTTCTGTGTCTTGCTCAGCAGCACCTGGGCAGTGCCCAGCTACCAGTCTACACTCTGTACTACTGCTGCCCGGACCATAGGCGCGGGAAGTAGGGGTGCTGGGGGTGCGGCAGCACCCCTTGTTGGCGGCAGCACCCCTTGTTGGCAAACTGCGATCAAGCCCGTATTACCCAATGGGCATTAATCATTATGGTGATAATTATCCAATCAGAATAAAATAAAAGTTGTTTAATGTAATGATTGGGAGAAGGCCGCATGCATTGTGTAGATTGGCTAAAGATAAAGGTGGGTGGGCATAGAGCAGGTTGTTTACATCGCACTGATCCAAGATCAGCTTTCTAAGAACGAGTTGAGATTGAAAGAGTGGAATTATTTGTAACTGATCCCCGGTCAGATTGGGTTGTATCAGCGAGTGAAAGTGTGGAAAAGGGAGAGAAAGCGGCTGCTATAAAAAATGTCCCGCGAATAAAGAGCTGGGAATGACGAAGAGGAGGATGTCGAGGAGCTAGCTAACGTTAGCTTGGAAGAATCGCTGCCTTCTACCAGCTACACTCAGCCACAGCTAACGGTGGCTAACGTTAACTTTAGCAAAGTTGTTGTGGAAAAAAACAGAGATGAGGCCGGTCATCAGCATTACAGAACAAGGTAATAGCACCTCAGGTACCATCATCTCTGAAGACCCTGCACTACGGGGACCGATTACAGAGACCGTCCGGGAGGAAGTTATACCCAGAGGGATATTAGCCTTTCAGAATCGGCGGCTAAATGTCCAGCATCTCGGAGGGGGGACGAGGCTGGCGGTAGAAAGACCCGCTCTCTCACTAACGAGGCACTGACCCGACACCTTCACCACGGTGAAACGGTACCACGGGAGTGGATTCTATATTCACGGTCCACCGGAGACATTTGTTGCGTTGCCTGTGAAGTTCTACCAACACACAGCAACGCATCTGTAGTAGGGTTTAGCGAGCTGCTGAGGGAGCTGGACTTTGAGGATTTGATCTGCGACTTTGCAAAGAAAAAGACAAGAAATTAGAACTTCTAAAGGTAAGAGCTATTATGCTATCTGTAAATTGAGTAGGTTAATATAATCTGTTGTGACCGTGTGACCAGATAATGTACATATTTTGTTTAGTTTATTGAAATGCCATGCATATCAGACTTATTGCATCATAATTTTGTGATGCTGCTATAGGCCTGTGTGAGACTTAGTTGTCAAGTACAGTATATATGTTGGCTTTTGCAGTTTGTGAAGTTGCAGCTGACTAAGTGACTGTTATTTAACAACCTGCGCTCAGCTGTGTTGTGTGATGGCATTGTTGTATCTTCAGTCAATCACGTTTCAGAATTACTATTGTGCTTTCTGCTTGGGTGATTTTTAGTGAGTACTATATCGCCATAGTCTTGAACCATACAACGCTTTGGTATGATTTAATTAATTGTAACACTGTCTTGTGATGTGTGAGTCAGATGGCAGTACTTGGTTTATTGAACTGGAAAGGCATACTTGATGCCTGCTCAGCTGGACTAGTCATTCATCTTTTTATTATTTTTTATTCGATAGTGACAGTGTATAGACAGGAACGGGGGAGAGAGAGAGGGAATGACACGCAGCAAAGGGCCGCAGGTCGGATTTAAACCGGGCCGCTGCAAAGGAATCTTTTGACCAGTAGTGATTGGCATGTGATTTAGTGCCTATATAGTTCGCTGTGCAGTACATAGCAGTATGTAGCCTACTTCATGGAGGGGAGGGGGGAGGCAGAGGTAGAGTTGTTCTGCGCACTTCAGTTACTTCACAGCACAGCAGAGTAGCTAACATTAGATGCTAGTCTCACATAGCCAGACATTACTTCACAGCACAGCAGAGTAGCTAACATTAGATGCTAGTCTCACATAGCCAGACATTACTTCACAGCACAGCAGAGTAGCTAACGTTAGATGCTAGTCTCACATAGCCAGACATTACTCCACAGCACAGCAGAGTAGCTAACATTAGATGCTAGTCTCACATAGCCAGACATTACTTCACAGCACAGCAGAGTAGCTAACGTTAGATGCTAGTCTCACATAGCCAGACATTACTCCACAGCACAGCGGAGTAGCTAACGTTAGATGCTAGTCTCACATAGCCAGACATTACTCCACAGCACAGCGGAGTAGCTAACGTTAGATGCTGGCTATATTGACAGTCATAAAAGCCCGTGCTCACGCGGAGCTCTGTAAGCAACTGACAGACACACTTTTTCGGTATTTTTACAGTATGAACCGCTAAAAACACAACAGCCTCACCGTCCTCTCCACACGCCAGTCAGGCACACTTCCTCGGCTTAGAATTACAATAGGAACCGCTAAAAGTACCACCACCATGTCGACTGAACAGCCCGGTCTCATGGCAGTTCGTGTAAATGTGACGTTATTTTAATCTATTGATACGTGTTCACGGAGACGTTTTTATCGGTTTTTACGTGGCGGACAACACGAATCGGCCGCCTCATCCAGCGCGTCCCCAGCGGGCCGCCTCGCGGGCGCCTCCCGGCTTATGGAGCTTCCTTTTCGGCCGCCTCCCGGCGTCCTTTCCCCGAGAAAATAACGTGACATTCGGCGTCCTTTCCCCGAGAAAATAACGTGACATTTACACGTAAAAAACGAGAAAACCGTCTCCGTGAACACGTATCAATAGATTACGAATAACGTTGATATTTACATGAACTGCCGTGAGACCGGGTTGGAACTACACGTTGTAAACAGCCATGGCCCGCTTGCCTGGTCCTCCCGGTAACGTTAGCAGGGTTAGCATGGCGGCGTTAGCCAGGACCAGTCGGGATCACTTTACTGGCTATGTCTCAATTGTTTTTGCGAGTAACCAACTCGGGTACTCTAGCTATATAATTCAATGTGAGTACACAAATGTTGAAATTACCTAAAATGCCCGTCCCTAGTGGCTGTGATAAATTAGCCTGAAGCTATGCTTACCTGTTCAGGAGGAAATAAGCCAATTCTGCGTCCTTTTGGGATCTAAGCTGTCTCCATCTTTCAAATACATCTCCAATATTTACCAGGGGGTTGTTACGTCTCTGGTCACGCAACTGTTTTTTTAGGTCGGGTAGAATCTATCTCCATTTATCCTGTTCGTTTGTGTGCTGCTTTCATGGCTGTACTACCGTTACAGCTGTAGCGTGTTGGGTTTACGTTTTTACAGGTATATCTGGCAACCCGGCCTGGCTGTCAAACTGGGCCGTTGATAACAACACACAGATCAAAACATAAACAGAAATTCCGTCACGGAATGTAAATTTCAAAAAAAAAAAATACTGTCATTAGCATTGTTGTCAGAAAAGATAGTATTTCAGCTTAACATGTTTCCTTAATATCTGATGAGGCATTGGTGTCATTTTTAGATTTATTACAGTACAAATATTACATATTGGACCTTTAAAACATGTCAGTGTCAATGAACAAAAAGCAAACCTCCAGTTTAATTGACCTAACTTCAGTTTCTCATGGACACAGTGGTGCTGTCATGCACATGGACATGTACTATAATATAAAGTGTTCATTTCTGTTGCTGTTTCACTCAGCCAGCTGTGAGGCTCTGCCACTCATGTACGTACGTATCACATGTTGATCAGAATAAAGGCTCAGAGGAATCTGACAAAAATGTGCTGGGATCTGTTGGAGATTTCCACACTGGTGTAGGTAGTGCAGCCTATGATGCTGGATGGCAGCAATAAGCTGACCCTTCTTATTGTGAATCATGGACCCGTGGCTAATGGGATTCCATTTATCAGAAGATTATGATGACCTAGCTCCCTTTTATACACCAGCTCTGCCATTTTATATACATTATTTATCAATTTGACACACACACTCTTTGTCAGCAGCAGTTGATAATGTGCCTCCCCAACCCCCCTAAAAAAAAGGAAAATCTAAACTACAGTATAAGGAACATAATATGATTAATGGTGATGAAAGTAAGGAGATTTAAGGTGTCAGAGTTGTTTCTGCTCTTTGAAGATCGTCTCATCACTGAGAATATTACTTTGTGGGATGCTTCAGAGGTTTGCCGTCCATTACACTTCCCAAAGATGATGGGGGATTAGTCCAAATGACAGGCAGTGGGACAGGCAGGGGGTCGCCTGCAGTCTGGACAATTTATTTGTGATTACCCTCCAGACTCCAGTGCAGCAAGCCGGAGGAATGATGAGGCTGTCAAACCAAGAAAGGAGCTCACACGCTTCACTTGAACGCAGCCTTTTTTTCTTCAGTAAATCAGTTCATATTAAATCTCATGACAGCTGCTGTTAGATATGATGACAATGTGTGAGTGTGTGTGAGTGGTACTCAATCACACAATGTCCTTTAACTTACACTACAAGAAGGTCAAAATGAGTATTATCATTCATCGTCCCCCCGAAAAACATATAATAATATAAATATATACTGTATATTGATGTAGCATGTTAAGTTCTGTTCTGTTGTTGGGTATTTCCCCCTGTTCTTCTCACTGTACAGAGACTTGATTTCCCCAGCCCCCTCCGTTTGAGCTGGGCAGCCCTCTGATGATGAAGCCAGGCGTGACGACCTTCCAAGGACTCCTCTCTCACGTCAGTCTTCTCATGCTGCCGTTGTCCTCCTGCTTGCTCCATGTCCGTCCCTTTGCTTCTTGAATGACTGCAGCGATGAGTGAAGGGAAGCGGGAGGCAGCGGTGGAGATGGAGGCACAGTGGCACACTGGGAGGCTCAATGAGAATTAGGTCATTACCCGGGGCAAGTTCAATAGATGATTAGTAAGAAATGCTAAAGAGTGGGCCCGCCCCCTGTTTCCCTGATGCTACCACTGTGAATGTACTCAAGACTCACGCCTCTAATGGTCCCTGCTGAGTGGGACTCATATTTTCAGCTGTCCAACAAGTCAGAGCCCAAAGGCAATTACAAACCTTTTGTGCTCATTTATCACAACTATCATAACTACTTTAGTCTATAATGACGATGATTCACTTAGGGGATTGCTCTGGTGCTGCTGGATGTCCCTCTTTTTCGGCCAGATGTCCGTCCCCTTCCTCTTTCTTTGTGTTGGCGTTCTAACCACTGGTGGATTTCTAAGGACTATGGTTAACTGCTCCTCAGATCTCTGCAGGATAAATCCAGACAGCTAGCTAGACTATCTGTCCAATCTGAGTTTTCTGTTGCACGACTAAAACTACTTTTGAATGTACACATGTTCCACCAAAACAAGTTCCTTCCTGAGGCTATTTTGCAGAGGCACCGGGGCTTTTCCCTGTGCTTAGCTCCACCCAAGACGATTGTGATTGGTTTAAAGAAATGCCAATAAACCAGAGCATGTTTTTCTCCCATCCAGGAATGCTGTGTGGAGTAGCCAGACCTTTCCCCGCAGTGCTGTGAAGGAAGGTCTGGCAATGCGAGACTATAACTACTCAAACTCCTTTCTAAAGCCAGACTGGTTTTCTATAGCAACAGTCTTGACTGTGTCGCCTTTCTTAGGTGTCGGAGCAGGATGAGAGTGTGGACCATTTTCTTCCTCCCAGCAGTCAGCGGTGCATCTCAATGAGCGGTCAGGTTGAGATACCTGCAGTCGTACTTTCCTGATAAATGAGTCTCCATCTGCTCATCACCATGGATTCTTCAATGTAACAACACTTAGACAGGCCAGCTGCTCCTGCACTTATGTGTTTCACCACATCTGCGATATATTCTCTTGACTCTGGTTTGAGTGGGGGTGAGGAGGCACATCTTGGTAGCACGCAGTACAAAGCACTTCCTGTCTGATCATCAGAACCATTCTGTGCGTCCCCTCTCTGTACACTCTGACCTGGTGCTGTGATAGTTTTTCCTTGGAAACCTCATAAAGAATTTCAGCATGGCTAACAAATACTACAGCCACCCCAAGTCACAGCACATTGGTACACAGTGAGTATCCAAAGCATTATGAGCTGCATTGCATTGTTTCTCACATCACTGGACTTACTAATATTACTTTTGGCAGCTAGTTTTGATTTAGTTTTAGGAAGTAGTTTTACTCATGTGGCTATTGTTAGTATAGTTAGTTATAGGAAAAGCACAGGTGCTACCAATATCATTATTGCTGTCCCAGTATGGCAGTGTGACAGGGAGCCAACAGGAACAACACTGCCAATAAAACTAATTGAATTGAATTGAAATAGTTCTACCAAAGCACAACTCGTCCTATTGACATGTGTTTGTGTACAGATTAAAGAATAAAGCATCACTAGTTAAGAGGAGTCCAATCGTTATGCTAAACTAAGCTTATATGAGCTCATATATAAACTCATATAATGGGCACCACGGGGAAGATTTAGATGGCTGACAGACGCCATCCTTAATACCACAACATACCAAATATTAGCTCCACATCCACACTCTGATAATGGTCAGGGAACATTTGGTTGCAGCTCCTTGTCTGATTTCCACTGACAGTGTGGAGGACTTTGGGACATATTTATGTCTTTCAGTAGCACCAGCACTTCCTGTGTTTAAATGAAGGGTTGCTTGCCTTTACATTTAATGTGATTTAGCCACGTTTTCGTATAAGAGTATCATCACAGAAGAGCTTTAACCTTTGCTCCTCTGGGGAATGAAGATTTACTAATTAGAATCTTTGTCTCGTGTACATTATAAAAACCTCTCACAGATGCAGAGCAGGCCGGTAATCGGGTTACTCTAATCCGTGCCTTCGCCAGTGTATCAGAATGCTAAATGAAAGCTTAGTTGAACGACAAAGCTTTGAAATTCACAAATCTGAAGGATTAGATGACTTTCAAGAATCAGACATTTTGAGTTCAGGGTTATCTGAAAATATGGATATCATCTTATGCCTACCAGACACTAGAAGACTTTGAACACACTTTGTAAAGACTAAAGTCTGACACCATCTCACATCTAAAGACAATCATCTCACATCTAACGTTAAGGACTATCATAATTTGTAATAGTGTTGACGAACTGACCGAAGAGCCGGTTAATTAACCCGACTCCTGTCACTGAACCGGGAGAATCGAGTGCCATACGTCAATGAACCGACTCACTCCTGTTTTTTTCTTTTACCTCATCTGTGCATGCATTCATGCCGCTGTGTGTAGCTGGTATTCTTCTGCTACTGTGTGTGTAGTAATCTACCTCATTAGCGCCTCCACTGGAGTGGTGGTGGTAGAATCAATCAGGAAATGAGCTACCTAGACCGTGCACAAAGCTACTGAACGAGACCAAATGTAACCGTATAACCGGCTGGCCCCCTTGAGTCATGTAATCAAGCGGTGTCTTGGTTCTTGGCAAGTTTGAGTTATTAACCAATCCTTGTTTCTGGTGCATTGTAGATGATTGTGTTCATGGCAATTCACACATTATTGATCCCAGTCTCACTGAAAAGCGTACAAATACCACGGGTTTCTACCTGTGAAATACGTGCAATGTGTACGCGAAAGTGAAATTGTGCGTACAGTAGATACGTGGAGCGCTCCAATTACAGTAATGGAACCCACTGCGCTTATAGTATAAAGGGACGTGGGACCGCATAAGGAGGCTGGTTGTGGTGGTGGATGGGTAAAACACAGGACTTTCACCCAGGAGACCGGGGTTTGCGTCCCGTGTTTGGTGATTTTCAGCATGTGTTTTTTTTGTTGTTGTTTGGCCGTTTATTAGCGTGTTTATGTGGCGCGTTTTTGCGACTTTGTAGTGTTTTTTTGTTAAGCCTTCCCCAATGTTTCTTCCCTAAACCCAACCGTTTATTGTGTTTTTGTGACTTTCTTGTGTTACTAAAGCCTTTCCCTGCATTATTTTTCTAAACCCAACCATATCTATGTTTTTGTGTGTGATGCTGTTCTCGCGATAACACACAACGTGGTGACGCGAGCTGCGTGCATATAAAACGCACCGGTCCCCATTACTTCAATTGGAGCGCTCCGCGTATGTAATGCACGTAGAATTTCACTTTCGCGTACACATTGCACGTATTTCACAGGTAGAAACCCGTGTTATTTGTACGCCTTCGAGTGAGACCGGGTTGCATTATCGATGGGGAAGTACAAATACACGTCATGTTATCTTGGTAGTTATGTTAAGTTAAATGTTAGAGGAGTGAATGTTGCTACATGGTAGGTAGGATGTCACGAGGAGACCGCGGACCAGGCTACTGAACGAGACCGTAAAGACCGTAACCAAGGCTACTGCATGAGTCTATATTCATACAGGTGTCTAGGTTCTCAGCAAGTTTGAGTTATCAGCCGATCCCAGAAGCCTTTATTTCTCGTGCATCTTAGATGATTGTGTACATACAAATTCATAGACTACATTGTCGATGGATATCACATACAAATTCACGTCACCAGGCTACTGAACGAGACCGTAACCGTGCCTAATGCATGATTCTATGTAATCAAACGGGTGTCTGGGTTCTCGGCAAGTTTGAGTTATCAACCGATAGCAGAAACCTTTATGTCTCGTGCATTTTAGAATTGTGTTCATGGAAATTCATAGGCTACATTACCAAGGGGAAAGTATTATATCACATACAAATACACGTAATGTTATCTTGGTAGTTATGTTAAAGTGATGGTTCGGAGTAATTTCACTGTAATAACATGTTAGGCAGAGATAGCGCGCTGAGTAGCTTTCGCTGGAGCTAAGTTGATCCGAACATACTTACATTACCCTCATACCGAAATGATACCAAAGGTCTACACTAGTATATATATATATGTGCACTTCAAAACGATGGATTGTAAAGTTTGTTACACCAGAAGGTTATGTAAATAACACTTGCCTGCTGGCTTCTGCTCTCTGCTGTTGTTGTTGCTGCTGTAAGACGAGTGCTTAGAGACATCTTAACAAATTACAACCGAAAAGAGATGCAACAAAAATATTTTTTAATTTAACTTATTTTTTAAAGTAAGTGCTGTAGTATAACTAGCAGGAGACAAGTAATAATTGAGGTAAGTTTGGAGACATTACCTTATTTAATCATTAAATTAATAAATATTTTTGTTGCATCTCTTTTCGGTGTTGTAATTTGTAGATGTCCCTAAGCACTCTTACTGCCCGGTAGTAACAGCAGCAGCAGCAGAGAGCAGAAGCCAGCAGGCAAGTGTTATTTACATAAACTTCTGGTGTACTTACAAATTTTACAATCCATCGTTTTATGAGTGCATAACCTATTTGTACTACTGTAGACGTTTGGTATCATTTCGGGCATTATTAGTGGGGTAATGTTAAGAGACACTTCGGATCCATTAGCCTCTGCGCTAAGCTATTCAGCTGATAACACTACGCTACGCTAACGCTCCCAATGTTCGACCCAGGTGAAAAAAGCTTCTGGGGGGGTGTTTGGCTCGAGATCATGGTGCAAAGGACCCTAGGGTGAAATTACTCCGAACCATCACTTTAAGTAAAATGTAATAGTAATAATAATAGTAATAATGTAAAATGTTAGAAGTGAATGTTGCTACATGGTAGTTAGACTGTCATGAGGAGACCGCCCACCAGGCTACCGAATGTAACTGTGGCCAGTGCGTGAGTCTAGTGTCGGTCAGTATGATGTGTGTAAATAGTATGTAGTATGTGTGTAAGTAGTAGCTGTCTTCTGTAAACAACTGGCTGATTGACAATATGCTGTCACTACATTTTCGTAAGACGGAGGCCATCTTGTTCGGTTCAAAATACAGATTGAACAGATGCTCGGAATTTAGGGTAATTTTGAATAAAGTTGTGGTCAGTGCAAAAACGTCAGTAAAATACCTGGGTTGCATCCTAGAAAACAACTTGGATGGCAGGAATATGGCCAATAAGGTTTTGAGTAAAGTCACGGGGCTCACAAAGTTTTTAGCCAGAAATTCAAAATTTTTAGAACGGTCAACAATGATCATCTTAGCTAATGCCTTAATTTTAAATCACTTTGAATTTGCATGTACCTCTTGGTTTGAAGGCCTATCAAATAGACTCAAAGGGAGGCTGCAAACAGCACAGAATAAATTAATAAGAGTAATTCTGAATTTGGGCCATAGGTCTCACATAGGTAGGTCACAATTTGTTGAGCTCAACTGGCTCCCTGTGGAGTCTCGTGTTAGTATGTTAAGACTGACCATGATTCAGAAATTATTGTTTGGTAGTGTCCCAATTTTTTTGTCGTGTCTTATAACTAAGGAAAAGGACACACAATATTAATACTCGTGGCAGCATATCTGACCTGTGTCCTAAATTTAAGACAGTGTTAGGGAAAGGAACATTTGCCTATATGGGGGCAGTTCAGTGGAACAAGTTAGATCGTCATATTAAAGTCATTTCCAGCCTGAACTCTTTTAAAAAGAGCATCAAGGTCTGGTTACTAGAGAGGGTTGCGGAATAGATTAAAGGGCAAGTTACTATTTTTATTTATTTAAGAAAAATGTTTTTATGTTATGTCATTGAGTATCTTGTCTTGTCCTAATGTGTGTTGAGGACCACAATGGAAATAAGTCTTGGACTTTATTGTGTTTTTATCCTCGATTGTATTTGATGTCCTTTTATCATGTGTAAGGCACTCTCTTACAATTAAATCAAATCAAATCAAATCAAATCAAATCAAATCAAATCAAATGTCAAGACTAGGGTTGGGTACCGAAACTCGGTACCAATAGGGAACCGGTGCCGACGTAAACGGTAGTAACGAGACTGAATAAGAACGAAAGTTTTGGTGCCTCATTTCGGTGCTTGACTTTACACTACACCTGACAGCATGTAACGTTAGCCTACCTTTAGCTAGCAGCTGGATTAAACACCGGTAAAATGCTGACAGCTAACGTTAAACAGTGTAAAGTGTGACTGTATTTCACTGTGGAGGACTTCAACAGCGGGATGCAACAGTCTGCTCTGCAGCGCAGCAGCAGCTGCCGTTGTCGCAATTCATAGATATACAGTAGTAGTACTAGTAGTACTAGTAGTACTATGTTTATATGGTCGGAATTCAACAACACAGACGGTGCGTTCACTTGCAGCTGCCGTTGTCGGAATTAAACAACACAGACGGTGCGTTCACTTGCAGCTGCCGTTGTCGGAATTAAACAACACAGACGGTGCGTTCACTTGCAGCTGCCGTTGTTGGAATTAAACAACACAGACGGTGCGTTCACTTGCAGCTGCCGTTGTCGGAATTAAACAACACAGACGGTGCATTCACTTAAAACAGGTAACCTCGTGGTGCATTCACAGTAGTTGTAAAATACCCTTTTCCCTTCTGGGGTTCAACAGCAATTTACTGGTGAAATAAGTTATTGTTATTGTTATTGTTATAGTTATTACATTATTATTAAATCTTTAATTTTGACCATGGCCTTAGCAATAAACAAGTCACTGACTGTTGTTTACTACCCTTATTTTTTTTCTTCTTCTTCTTTTTTTTTTACTTTATTGAAAAGTACCGGTTCAGGCACCGTTTAGGCACCGGCACCGTTTTAAAAGTATCGATTTAGCACCGGAATCGAAAAAAAAACCAAACGATACCCAACCCTAGTCAAGACCAAACGGGGCGGCTGTGGCTAAGTGGTAGAGAAGTCGCCTGCCAATCGGAAGGTTGGTGGTTCGATCCCTGGCCCTGCAGTTCCATGCCGAAGTGTCCTTGGGCAAGACACTGAACCCCGAGTTACCCCTCAAACAGTTTATCACCCTGTATGGCAGCCTGTGAATGGTTCCTGTACTATGCGCTTTGAGTAGTTGTTAAGACTAGATATGCGCTATACAAAAAAAGCCATATAAAAAAACAGTCCAAACGTGACCGCAACCGCTCGAGTCTTCTGTGGTGTCTTGGTGACTGAATCTATTAACTCGGTAGGCCAACCAACAACCGACTCATGTAAAAGAGTTACCAGGGGACAATGGATGGAAAAACGGGGAGCAAAGACAAAAAAATGTTTTATCTTCTGCTGACTTTGAGAGGTGGAGGATCCATGAAATGGTTTCCTCTAATGACTAGCAGCACTGTGAGCTGCTCTGAAATACTGCGTGAGGATCTATGGAGAGAATCACTAGAATAGAAACTCAAACTGCTCTCCCAAGGGATCTCCTATCATTCTGTATGTGCCTATAATGCAACTTTCTGTATTGACCTGACAGTTCATTCCACAGTGAGACAGTCTGGTTTTACATGCAGGAGAAGTAAAAATAGGCCTATATGTGTGCAATGACATTCAAGGTTATTTCATATTTAACCACACAACACATATCTTGCTGTACCACATACATCCTTAAAAAGTGTTACCAGATTTACAGGATGGATTTTATTATCAGTGTTCTGTGTCGTCTATTGGTATGAGGGTTAGGGTCTGTGTCGCAGTTGGTATGGTGTGCTGTGGCACTTATAAAAACAATAAAGATAATAGAATATTAGATAATAGAATAGTCTATGACTAGAAATAATAGTTTTCCCCCAAGAGTTAGATGAGAAGATTGACTCTCAGACCACTCTCAGGTCTGTGAGTTAAATATGAAGATAGCACAAGCAAGTACTAGCTTAGTGTAGAATCTCTCTAGATTGGTTGACAGAAGATTAAGCATCACCATGGTACAGCGATAAGAATGTAGCAGGGACAACTGATGTTTCCGTTTCAACCATTTATTGTCACTATGCATGCATTTAGAGCAATATTGCTCTAAATAGAGATGATGAGGCTTGATGAATATGGCTTTATTCATGATGTACAACCATAGGTGTGTCTCTGAATCATGGGGACAGAGGGCCCTCACAGGCTGCTTCATGTTGCTGCCAGCCAGGACAAAGGAAATGGGTGGGACTTATGGAGGAGACCGTTGATTAGGAGAGAGTGAAGTCAGGTGAGGATGGATGGATCCATGCCGTAGAAGTAGGTGGGGGGTTCTGATTAGTATGGCTCTATTGCACACTTAGCATAACGACTGGTTGCAGAGCTATAGTACTAGCATACAGACATGAAGGTCTTTTCTCATCTAACTCTTTGCAAGAAAGTTAATAAGCATATTTCTCAAAATGTCAAACTTCTTCGATTTGCATTTTATGCAAGAAGTTGAATGTGTCATCCATTTTACATTCATTTCTTCTATATTCAGCTAGAGGTTGCACCTTTTTTCTTAAACCACATACGTTTATGACTAAATGACTAAATATAGATCAGATGACACTGTATCCCAGTGAAACCCAGCAGATGTTACAGCATCATGGCTGAGGAGAAGGCGGGACATGTTGATCAGAGAAAGCAGCAGCAACACACTGTTACAGTCTCTTGATGTTTCATGCATGCAGAGGGATTTTAGCAGAGGTGTATAGTCCAGGTGCCAGAAAGTAGAAATCCTGTCCAGCAGCTGTCCCAACCATCACTAAACCAGCTCCTCTACCAGGTAGATGAGCTCGTTAGTGAAAACACCTGTTCTAGATGTAGAGGCAGATCCAAAAACATGGCAGGATTTTTACTTTCTGGCACCTGGACTATACACCTCTGGATTTTAGCCTGGGTTTGACACAGTCTAAGTGCTGGAAATGTATCTATCCAACAACAGGAAAGTCATTTTCCTGTGAAGCCCAACCATCTGGTGATGAACACAGTTTATTCAGCCCAGTTCCTCCAGTTCTCCCCAGTTCCTTGTCCTCCTGCCAGATGTTAAACACAACTCCTGTCATTGACCTCACAATGGAGAAACCCGTAGTTCTGTAAGGCTCAAATAACCGATCTACATCCTCTCACTTTAGTTACAGTCACACATGTTAGATGAATAGTGAGGTGAGACACCAGTTGTAAAAGGTCTGGTCTGCAGGGATTACCAGCTCAGAATGGAAACCTCCGCTCCGTCTTCAGGAAACATGTAGTCGTCTACTCAAAAGGAGGGGTGAGACAAAAAAAGATGAAAAGACAGAGAGATGAGTGAGTTTCTGTTCTATGAGGCAGCATGCAGAGCTATGACCCACGCTGAGAAGACTGCATTACAGCTGAAACCATTCATATCGTAGAACATGTCTGGCGGGGACTCTGGTAGCTCACCTGGTTGAGCGTTCCCCCCCGTATACTAAGGCTCAGTCCTTACCGCAGTGGCCCGGGTTCCAGTCTGACCCGCGGCCTTTGCTGCATGTAGTCCCCCCTCTTTCTCCCCCCATTCCTGTCTTCAGCTGTGCTATCAATTAAAGACAAAACAATCTTTAAAAAAGAACATGTCTCAGTAACTGTAGTGAGCTTGATGTTGTGTTTTCTGTCTTTCTTCCATTTGAAACCCATTGGTTGGTACGCAGCTATGATCAGGGCTGAAGATTTCCCACGGCCTCCACTATGAGCAGAGCTGAGAGGTCTTGGGATTCTTTTTCTAATCTGGTTTACTTTTCAATATATTTTGAGACAAATGTTGCCTCTAACGTTTCTCAGCATTCTGTCGAGCATGTAGTTTAGTGCCAATGTTCCGTAACTGTGTTATTTTCCTATGTGTAACAGGAGGAAGCATCTTGATTTGGTTTGTGTTGGCTTAGATAGCATGTGACTGACACAATGATACACATTTTATTTATTGCTACTAGTTTTACTGTTTAATAGTTTGCCTTAAGTCTTTTTCTTTTCCTGTCAGTTCTCCAGCCTCCGCCTGCTCCCCCCCAGCTTCCTCTACCTCTGGCTTTAATCAGCCCCTGTGTGTCCAAACTGAGAGTTATGTTCAGCTTCGTAACCTGAGGATGACGGTCTCCCCGGGGCCTCACTACTTCTTCCTTGGGCTTTCCGCTCTGGCTTGATGGGTGCAGTCTTCTTTTTGCGCTCTCTGGCAGGTGGGCGCAGTAAATGAGAAAACCATCTGACACAGAAACAGACATTAGGTGGGCAGGAAAATGCTGACATGGGGTTTAAACAAGGGAGGATAGACTCGATTAAGCAAAAAGTTATGCTTACTTTTATGTATGACTAATAGCACTTAACTACAATAAAGAGTTACGTCATTAATAATGACTACAGCAGATGTTGTGTGAGCTGTAGGGGATCATCCTGTTGAATTTGAGGTTGATATATTATCATCAAGTCCTCAAAACCATATGACCCTCTAATGCAACCCACAGTCGCGTTTCCTATATTAGCGGCCACAGTTGTGGCTGAAGATATGACACAGTAGCGTTTTCTCTCCTCACATCTAAAGGTGACGGTTGCAGTTTTAAACACGTTAACATTGTGAAACGGTCGCAGTTTGGTTACCTTTAGGCACAAAGACTTCTTGCTTAGGTTTAGAAAAAGATGGTGGTCTGGGCTCAAATTTGTAGATTTCTTGAAATGGTTTCACTTCCGTGCATCCATACATGACGTCATTACTCACGTGACGGAGAACGTGACTCTGTTTGCTCCCTAAAGTAAAAAAAAAAAAAACTTCCACTTCGTTTACTTTTATTTTCAAATGGGACACCAGTCTCTTTGGTGAAAGTCCTGTGTTTGTCTAACCTATAACCAACACCCCTCCCACCCACTCTTAACCGACTCTTTTGGTCTTAATACCGCGTTACACGACTTCCTGTGTCGATTACATCGCTAGCGCTAGAAGGTGCAACCTAACAATTAAATGTATGGGTCGTAATTACTGCTTGTACAGATGACCTATGGGTTCGTTTTTTGGGGGACGACAGTCTCTATATTATCATTTCTACCAGGTAGTCATGTTTCCTGTCCTGTTTGTTGCTTTGTTTGTGTAAGTTCGGAGGATATCTAAAAACATTTGTTTGACATTTGTTGAAAGGACCAAGAAACTGATTTGGTTTTGTTGTGGTCCATGTGGTACAGATGTATTAGACATGAAGGAATGTAGGATTGCACAATTTAGCCTCCTCCCTTTTGCCGTGATTATAGGTGATTCTGTATGATGTGGGACATAATGGTGTAAAGCTAAGCAAATGTAATCTTAAGTCTTTGGTATATCTGTGTCCATGCACACACATGCAAAGATCTTCTCTGATGTTACAGTAGATGTGTGTTGCAATAAACATACATTCAAGTAAGGCCTACTGAGGCTCATCCAGTTTGTTCTACTATTAATCAAAGTGAAGAGTTTTCCGCATCAGACAACACACCCTTTTGCTGGGAAAGCTAATCACAAACACATGGACATTAGATCTTATAATATACACCACATACAACAACAATGTACAACACATACATTTGTACATAAAACACTACAACAATAAGCAATTAATAACCTGAAGAAACTAACAATAAAAATAGTATCTAAAGTGCAATATTCACAGCAATAAAAAGAGAGAATTAAAGTGCTCATTCAGTGATCATTGAGGATCTGATCAGTCTTTTTTTTTTTAAATCAGCTCATTGTACAGCCGAGCTGCAGACACCTGCTGGCTGTCTGGATCATATGCTGTAATTTCTTTGTGATCTTGAACACGCATGTTTCTAAAAGTGCAGCTTGAGCCAAAACAAGAGAACACTCTGCGGAACAGAAATATAAACATTTGAAGAATGCAACTGTCTATTCTAAATTATTCTTTATTCTAAAGATTCAGCTTTCTAAGGAAGAACATCCTCTGTTGCAGTTTCAGAAAAGGATACTTTTAAATATAGCTGTAGAAATGCTGACTCTCTTCCAAGTTTAAACAATTAATCCTTGTACAACGTTATAATATATTACTGGACAGGATATAGGTGTTCTCCAAAAATTATGGTTAATAATCAGTCATGATAATTGTGTATCACTATGTATTTTGATGCACATTCAGATGCTCATTACATGTTTAAACATTTTCTATTAATAAAATAAGAAATTCAGAGCATTGTGCAGTGTGGTGGAACACCAAGGCTGGAAAAGCTGGAAGACATAAATTCTATTTGTTAAACTTCAGGGAGAAACATTTCACTCTGTACAAATTCCTGACATGCAAATGTATTTTTAGGCAAAGGCCTATAGTCAATCTGTCTTTAGGACAGATTCAATGGTCTCATGGTCTCTGTTGGAAAAAGCATGAATGATTTTGAAATATGAGCTGTGGTTGGAGGTTGGGCATGTCTACTGTGTGTGAGTCAGACTATGCAGTCATACATCTATCTCGCTGCGGCGAGTGTATCACGCAACTTTAACCAAACGGTGGGAAGCTTGAGCATCATATTACCTGTTGAAAGATTGAATAGAGGAAAATAGGAAGCCCACATGGATTTATCATTTCAACCTAACTGCCCAGTCTTACACCGTCTCCATGACACTGAAATTTTAGTTTTTCTGTGTTTTGATGGACTTCATTTGATGGAGGTCTGCCTGTGAGGCCTTTGAGTTTGAGTTTAATTGTTCACAAAATCTCACAGTCTCCTTTTACAGGGTAATCCAGATGGCTAGTTGGTGCCGGTTACCTCCAGGATCTGTGCTAAGCTAGGCTAGATGGAGCCAGTTACCTCCAGGATCTGTGCTAAGCTAGGCTAGTGGTGGGGGCATCAAACAGAGTTAGGACACACATGGAGATGTTAGTCGGTGTGTTCCTTTAAGTCCCCTTTAACATGGCAGCACTTCCTCTCTGCTCCCTTGGCAGCTTGACTTCCACTCCTAACCTTCTGCTGCAGAGAGACTATTGTTGAGGTCCAAAAATATCCTGCGCAATACAACCCACAATCCTGTCAATATGAAGACTATGGCAAAAAAAAAAAAGATATACATGGCGAGCCATAGCTTTGGCTCTTCAGATGAGACATCATGTGTAAGTACTGTACTCATGCTGGTACTGTCCACACATGATTTTAAGCTAACACAGAGGTGGAAGAAGTACCCAGATTGTTTACTTTAGTAAAAGTAGTAATAACACAATGTAAAAATACTGTTGCCGCGCTGCAACATGATGCTTACTATTGGTGCTAGGGACAGCACTTGACGAAAGTGATGAACCAAATTTCAGGACAATCCATCCAATAGTTGTCAGACATTTCCCTTAAAACCACAAATGTGAACCAACTGGTGGTGAAGAAGGAAAGTAAGGGGATCATAAACTTCATCAGGGTACATCATCAAACACATCAAATATTTAATGGAAATCCATTCCATATTTGCTAAGACATTTCAGTCCGAAAAGTAGTGGACTACCTGAATAACTGCAGGTGTTGAGTCCCTGCAAACAATCTGCATGCACCTGCCGGGAAGAAGCCCTCCCTCCCTCATGTTTCAGTCTGTTTGTGTCAGCAAACAGGGAAGTTTGTAATAAAACTACATTTGGAACATACATTTTCTGAACCGAAAACTGTGTAGTAGTATTACAGTTTCTTTCATTAATATTTTACGCCAACTATTCCTTAAACATTTTATAGCATTAGCATTGGCAACTTGCTCAATGTGCCTGCTGGCTGGTATTCTTGACAATGAAGCAAACCAATCAAGTGTGTGTTTAAGAAAAACTGTGCCTATTCTTGTGTAGCTCCGAATTGCAGTGCTTTGATGCTGAGCATACAACCCCCAAGGGACTACAGCTGAAGACAGGACTGTTTCCTGTGTCCCAGTAACCTCAATTTGGAAGAAGAAAAATCTTACTATATTTAGAGTGTATTCAAATTAATTTGCAATGTTAATGCATGGATCAACACCCCACATCACAACAATCCTCTCCAGGTAGGTTTTCTTTGTTTGAGTACAGTATATAGCATGTGGAACTCTAGCTCCATTGCTTCACAGTAAGTCTGAAACGGAGAATGTTCGTATCTAGTGTGCACATTTTGGGTGAATGTCATGCTCACAGAGGCCATTATGCAGTGTGATGGACAGCATAGCAAGTATAGTATAGCTGGTCGAATGGTCTAATTAGTCATATTGAAAAACAGCTCTAAATCTTAAGAGGATGAGTTGTAGAAGCTGTGTGGTCTATCAGGGGTCAACGATGATGCAACATGTATAACCTGACAGGGATGGACAAAGGGAAAAAATGCAGTCCATTTTTTATTAATCCCATCATTGGTCTTTGAAGCCCCGTTTTGTCCTGTGGGTGCTGAGGAATAGACCAACTTTTATGAATCCTGGTTTTTCAGCAGACCATAATTGAATTCTGCTTTTTTAGTTTCATTTTAAAAATAAGCAACAAAGGGCTTAATATCTGTGAAGTCAAATTAAATTTCTAATGTCAGCAAAACCAGCAGTGAGCTGTCCATCAAAGACACAAAATGCCAATAATTTTCATTAGAACCTCCCGTTCTCTGAGCATGTTCAATCAATTTCATATTCCCATTGGCTACTGAAAAAAACCATTTGACCCCATCTAGTGTTCCTCATTCATTTTAATGAGTTTCTGAAAAGATACTCTTCTGTGAGCATCTGTCGGCAGCCACATGCTTTTTTCAATACAATTCTATCTCCCCTGGAAGGCAATAGGAAAACCAATCCCATTTATTGTGGGTTTATTTTACAATATTTCTATTAGCAGGTCTGATAGCTCCATTAAAATAGGGTGGGGTGGGGGTAAGAGTTTTGATGTTTTATTGCACCCTTCCCTTTCAGAGCCGAGCTGCGTGTTGGCCTGGATCTTACGATGGCTATGAAGCACATTCGCTTTGCAAAGGAGGGTTACATTTAAAGGAACTCCAGATGCTGATTCATGCTTTAGATATTTTAATTGGTCCCCATATTATGATACTCAGGTTTTATCAATTTAACTTACATTGTTTTTTTTCTCAGGGTGTTCATATTCATCGTAAAACTGTGGGTCAAATTGCTATGTGTAATGTCAAAGGGCTCGCTGTCAAAGCCTCAAAGAAATATCACCGACTCTGCAGTGTCCCTACTCTTTGGGTTCTATAGAGCCGTTTAGCCTCGTTCAGCTACGGCTCACAACCTGAATGATTGGTTCAGTCTTACAACTCTCTAAAAAGCTCTGATAAACACCAATCGGACAGATACAATGAAAAACTAGCTGGTAAACATAGTGGAACTTTGACTCTCTACAGAGCCAGAGGTAAGTGGCCATAAAACCTGATAAATACAGCTTTAAGATTGATCAAAACGACGCTGTCTGACAAGCCTTCAACCTGGCTGAAAAAACACTTTGAATCAGTATGATTCATGCTGTATTTATTTCATGTGAGAGTTGCCATAATGACCTGTTTCTGACTGGTAAATATCGTGCCCTAATTATGAGTGGGAAACTTCCTGAAAGTTGTAATCTATCTGACTCTGCACTAAATAATATGTAAATGCCAGGAAAAGTAAACAAACATCATCCCTCATGTCAGACAAAGTCTGTCCTAATAATAATATTAATAAAAAATAATAATGATAAGTCAAAGTTATTTAATAGATATGGTTTTAAACTGACTACGTACAGTCATTGACCATCACACCAGAACTCGGGTTTAATAGCTCTGGACATCCGCTCTATCATTGGTGGTAACAATGTATTTGTACCAAAGTAATTGCTGAGGTCTCAGAACGCCACAATACTTTTGAAAAAGGTCTGACTGCTCCCATTTCATGCTGGACCTATGTCTGACCTACAGAACAGGCCAAAAGTTTGGACACACCTTCTCATTCAATGTGTTTCTTTATTTTCTATGAATGAACACATATGGAATTATGTACTTAACAAAAAAGTGTAAAATAACTGAAAACATGTCTTATATTTTAGATTCCTCAAAGTAGCCACCCTTTGCTTTTTTGATAGCACTGCAAACCCTTGGTGTTCTCTCAATGAGCTTCATGAGGTAGTCACCTGAAATGGTTTTCACTTCACAGGTGTGCCTTGTCAGGGTTAATTAGTGGAATTGTTTCCCTTATTAATGGGGTTGGGACCATCAGTTGTGTTGTGCAGAAGTCAGATTGATATACATTTATTTGGTTGATTTATATATATATATATATATATATATATATATATATATATATATATATATATATATAAAAATAAACTGTTAGAATTCATATTATGGCAAGAACCAATCAGCTAAGTAAGTTAGTTGGACCATCATTTATTTTTCAACAGGACAATGACCCCAAACACACCTCCAGGGTGTGTAAGGGCTATTTGACCAAGAAGGAGAGTGATGGAGTGCTGCGCCAGATGACCTGGCCTCCACAGACACCGGACCTGAACCCAATCGAGATGGTTTGGGGTGAGCTGGACCACAGAGTGAAGGCAAAAGGGCCAACAAGTGCTAAGCATCTCTGGGAACTCCTTCAAGACTGTTGGAAAACCATTTCAGGTGACTACCTCTTGAAGCTCATCAAGAGAATGCCAAGAGTGTGCAAAACAGTAATCAGAGCAAAGGGTGGCTACTTTGAAGAAACTAGAATATAAGACATGTTTTCAGTTATTTCACACTTTTTTGTTAAGTACATAATTCCATATGTGTTCATTCATAGTTTTGCCTTCAGTGAGAGTCTCCAATGTAAATAGTCATGAAAATAAAGGAAACGCATTGAATAAGAAGGTATTTCCAAACTTTTGGCCTGTACTGTATCTCTGTATCTCTCTAAAACACCCACGTTGTACTTAACGGTCCTAATACTTTTGAAGGTTGAACAAAATACTGTACGTGCTGGCATAAAACGTCAGCCATCAGCAGTTTACATCCAGACATACTGGCATTGGTGTTAGTCTTCAAAGTTCCTTATAACCTGAACAGTAGGCTACTGATTGTAAAAATCTTTTATAGTTGCTTTGTAGATTCATGCTATGTAGATTCTTTGAAGTTTTATATTTGAGCTATAACTGTTCTCACACACGGTATTGATATACAATGGCTGTGTTCACACTTGCCACCCAAGTGTATATTAAGGTCTAAATCCAGGTGTGAAGGCACCTGTAACACTTTGAGGATGTATTTGGATCCAATCACACAAGTCATATTCACAGGTTTGTAGTTAAATGCAAGTGCAAATGCACTCTAGACTACATTAAAGGATCAGCTAGTTGTTGAGTGCTGCATTGCTAATCCTCGGCTGATACGTCAAACAAGTTGGACAGAGGCTGTTCTCAACTGGAGATAAAACCTCAGTGGTCTTCTCAGCACGGAGGGGTATTATGTATGATTAGCTGTAGTTGCAGTTTGCCACCAAAGAGAAGACCTAGTGTGATGCATATGCCACACGTCAAAGTGTCCTTGAACACTGAACCCCAAGTTGCTTCTTGGACGCTGTATGTAGCTGTCCACTGATCCTAATACTGGGATGGGTTAGATGCAGTAATTGAATTTCACTACGTTGTACTTTACGATTCCTTTATTCCTTTATTCGAATCCCCATTATCTGCGAACAATGTAGCAGCTACTCTTCCTGGCCACATAAAAATCACAACATACATAAAAATACCAAACATACAATGTTGCATACATTTAAAACATTTAGGGCAAGTAAAAGAATATCACTGTGTGTACAGGCTTTGTAAATTAGTGTCAAATAAAATGAAATCACAATTGTATGTGACGATTAATAAAGTTTCTTCTTCTTCTTCTTCTTCTAGACGTATTCTGGTGCCAGCTGATACATCTGAATATATCTGAACAGAGATTTTCTGTCTCGCTGTAAAATGTAACTGCGATAATGTGCAGCATGTTGTAATTTCTGTAAAACTAAAACTGTCATAAAACGTCTGTTAATGCCAAAGTCTGTGCTGAGTCACAGAGTGATGAAGTTACACCATTGGTCGATCGCCAATCAAATCAGCTGATCCACCACGCGGTTGATGTTGCTGCTGTTTCAATGCACGTGCTCAAACCCTGGGCCAGGCGACGTGAAAAAAGAAAAATCCATGAACATAGGAACTTTTCACTGCAGAAGCTTAGTACTTGCTAAAGGATTGTGCAGAGTTGTTTATTCATTTTCAAAATAAATGAACAAAACATGGCCTAGTAGTAATGTGTATGAATGACCTGAGCACAAGCAGCATATTGCATATTGTGTATATTGTTATTATCATCACAACAGATAGAGTGTTAACAGATTTAAACTATTCAACTAAAGGACAGAACATGCGCTTGGTGTTTTGGTTCAAAACAAAAGCATCTATCAGGGATGCTAACTCGTTCTGAGCCACCCCACTGTTGCTCATGTAACATTTGACAGATAACTGCTACTGGCTTGCTTGAATTATTTTGTGTTGTGGTAGCCTTTGCGCTTACATTTCACAACTATATAGCAAAACCGATGGAGAAGAATGTTCAGCATGCCATCAGCTGAGGCTAACCATCATGAAGAGAAATGTTCTGCCAAACAAACACTATGGCACAGCTTACAAGTTAATGCAAGCAAGATGTTATCGTTAGCTGTTAACGGCTCATTACAGTAAGTTAATGTGCCTTCGTGGTGCGTTCACTGTCTCTCTCTAATAAACAGTGTCTATATGGTGCGTTCACTGTCTCTCTCTAATGAACAGTGTCTATATGGTGCGTTCACTGTCTCTCTCTAATGAACAGTGTCTACATGGTGCTTTCAACAGACGCCATGTAAATAAACAGTAATTTTAGCATCGTAAAATACACTTCATTCAAAGTAGACAGAATCAAAATAAAACTATTAAAAGCCATTTTGGGTCGTCTTTCCACTTTTCCAACCATCACATCTCTAGTTTTGGTTGAAATGAACACATAGTTTACCGATTAACATGTGAAAATATGTTGGTTCTATACACGCTAAAAGTAGTGTTTTTTTTTTAAATGGAGTCTGGTGGGTTTAGAATAAAACAAAATAATCAATTGCCTTGGTTCTGTGTGTGTGTGTGTGTGTGTGTGTGTGTGTGTGTGTGTCTGCGTGCGTGCGTGTGCGTGTGTCTGTGTGTGTGTGTGCTGTGTGTGTGTGTACATGCAGGTGCTAATGAGGTAACGTGGAACACCTGGCCAGTGTTACTGAGCTACTAGTAATCTCAATCATTCCCAATCTTACAGAGACGGAGAGTGTAGGTATATGTAAGGAGATAAAATAGGCACAGGCTAATTATTGATCACTAACTTGCTAGTTAACATTATTAAACTTAAACAGCTAATGTAAGTCCAAACTGCTTGCGAGCTTCTCCTGTACTATACGGTAATTCCTCTACTGTGCGACAGTAAGTCTCGTGGTTATGACCCAATCGTTAGCCTATTTTCATACAAACGTCTGCTACGGAGCCATAATGTGAGGTACAAGGTAATGGAGCCTTTTATACATTGTCGTGTTTCTTTAGAAATAAACAATGGACAAATAGAGTCTTTAAACTCTTCAGATGTAAAGTTATTCGCTGTCAAAGTGATGTCAAAATTAATGGCAGTCAATGAGATGCTAACGGGAGGTGATGGCTTGTTGGCATCAAAATGGCGCCATAGGAGGTACGGGTTCCGAGGAGAAGCTTAGCCACTTGGACTGTACAGACATGGAGCAGGGAGCAGTGGAGACCCGGAAACACTGACCAATCAGAGCAGACTGGGTTTTTTGGGAGGGGGAGCTTAAAGAGACAGGCGCTCCAACAGAGCGGCTCAGACAGAGGAGCAGCAGCCATGGGCAGTATGAGAACACATTAAAGCATTTACACATATTCCTGTAGAAACACAAAATACATAAAGTATGAACATGAAAACAGTATACTGTATAATAGGTCTCTGTCAACACAATCTGTGTGACTTGAAAACAGCTAACATTGATAACAATGACAACTAATAATTCATAAACCAAGCTGTGTGAGTAATGGCAGTTACACACCAACCAGTCGGCCAACCGTCGGCAGAAAAGCCAGTCGGACTGATCGGTCTCCCTGAGTTGGACCGAAAAGTGCCTCGGAACACACCGAAGAGACGAGATGTAATACGTCTCCATAACAGCAGGCGGCGCTAATCTGTATTGTCGCCCCAAAAATGAAAACCGGCAGCTGATTGGACGAACGCGTCACGTGGGTTTGTTTTCTCCGGAAATTCAAAGACAGACTGTCATGGCGGCTCGTTCAGAATCCGATCTCATATTGTACTAAAATAGTTCACTGAAACATGTTTCTGAAAACATTTTAAGCGAGAAATAGGCCATGCAGTTGCTGAATCTGAAAGTTTTTCATCAGATTTTGAGAGCCTCTAGTCACGCTCATTCCGCTCCCCATTTCCGGGTGAGTCCCGACTGCCCTGTCTCCGACTGAACATGTCAGGTCGGCCAAAATGAAGGCCGATTATCGGCCCGGTGTGTAGCTGCCTTAATGTGTAAGGGATGTGACGGACACTTTGACTTTGCTTGAATAAAAACTGAGTAAACTCTAACTCAATGTTTTCTGTCAAGCATTTCAAACAGGCTCATGAACAGAACAGCACACCTCTCGCGTGACAAATTCTCTCCCTCCTATTTACACCATCCCAGTATGGGAGATGCATGGTGGGTCATTTTTAAACAAATGACCATCTGCTTGGCCAGTTTGGGTGAGTACATCAATGACCTACAGTCCTAAGGTTGAGCAGCAAAGCCTGCTGGGTCTTTAGTGGATGATATTTCTGGATTTCTCATCTTATGACTGCAATTGAATATGACTAAAATTATCCCACATTTAGTTTTATAAAAGTAATCTTGTTCCATACATCTTTAGAGGGTTTGGCTTCGAGGGCTTTATTTATGTGAATTAATGGTGCAGAACTCAAAGGCACCCAGCACAAGGGCATAGTGTCTGGCTTTTAGGTTTATTGCCAGAGGCGTGCGGTGCATGTGTGGTGCAGATGAACATGGGAGGAATACATTTTCACTAGGTGGTGAAGTCATGATTGATCAAATCCCCTCTTCTCCCTCCCAGTTAAAGCAGTGCACCCGATTGCCACAATGCTCTGACGATTTCAAGATGTAGGAGAAAAGACACAAAAGCACCCCCCAGGAGGAAACCGTGTGTCTTGGTGTTGTATGTGCAAAACTCCCATAACCCAATATAGACACCTTCATACAACTGAGGTTAACATTCATTTGGTTGTTAAAGAACATATGCCATAAATGGTTCAATTTATGGGCAAATATATAACCAGCAGTGAGTGGAAAACTACTGGGACTATATACTCCGTCACAGTCAGTGCCCTGCTGACGGATAGTACCAGGGTCGCGTTGTAGCCGGGTTCAAATAACCGCCTGTTGAATGGTGACGTCGACATGTGTATCCGGTGCGATCCTTCTGAAGAGAGAGGCCAAGAGTTTCATACCCAACCACATGCACTAACAGGCACGTGCAGCCAGACTGGCTATCAGAACAAAGAACAGAGAAGGTCAGATTACAACACACACACACACACACACACACACACACACACACACACACACACACACACACACAGAGGGAGTGTGACTTAATTCATTGCTCCACTTTATCTCTACTCAGCAAATATTTGTTTGCTGCTATATTAATGTTCTAAATGAGTACAGGTCCTTTAAGGTAAAAAATGAGATTGACCTCATATGTGGCGAAGTCTTGGCATGTGTGATTGATTGATCAGGTTAAACTGGTCTACAACCAAGCACCGAGTATTTGTGAAGGATTACAGTTTTTTACGATCACTTTGCTACTAATTTCAGAACCTTGAATATTGTAGTACAAAATAGGTGATACATGTTTCATTATGGTACTACAACTAAATACATCCCTGTTAAAGTACTGCAGTAGTAGAGAGAATACTACAGACCAATACGAGTATATAATATTATATATTTACACATATATACATATATATATATATATATATATATATATATATATATATATATATATATATATTTACTGTATTTACCCTTTATTTACAGTATCCAGGTAAGTCGATTGAGAACAAATTCTCATTTGCAACGACGACACAGTTCACACAGTTCCACATTCATACCTGGAAGCTGCCCGGTACAACCACAGTCTGGTCTGCTGGCCACTGAGCAGTATATATATATATATATATATCTCAATCATCAGTAACGAGTTGGCAGAATTGGACAAGCAATTCCAAGGGCCTGCATGCATACAGTGCAGTACTGTCAATACTGTAAATAGTCTCAAAGGTAGTACATGGGACCATAGAAACAGTGTCTGGTAAACAGTAATACATTACAGTAAAGAAGGATGATGAAATATTACATCCATAGATCATGTAGTCTGCTTCATGCTCCACGCTAACTGGTGACAATAAATCTCGTTATCTTGAAACTTTCATGATCTAAACATGGAATATTGTTTGTCTGTTTCCATACAACTATGCATTACAGTTTTTCTTGACTCCTGCTTAAAGTGATGGTTCGGAGTAATTTCACCCTAGGGTCCTTTGCACCATGATCTCGAGCCAAACACCCCCCCAGAAGCTTTTTTCACCTGGGTCGAACATTGGGAGCGTTAGCGTAGCGTAGCGTTATCAGCTGAATAGCTTAGCGCAGAGGCTAATGGATCCGAAGTGTCTCTTAACATTACCCCACTAATAATGCCCGAAATGATACCAAAGGTCTACACTAGTATATATAGGTTATGCACTCATAAAACGATGGATTGTAAAGTTTGTAAGTACACCAGAAGGTTATGTAAATAACACTTGCCTGCTGGCTTCTGCTCTCTGCTGCTGCTGCTGCTGTTACTACCGGGCAGTAAGAGTGCTTAGGGACATCTACAAATTACAACACCGAAAAGAGATGCAACCAAAATATTTATTAATTTAATGATTAAATAAGGTAATGTCTCCAAACTTACCTCAATTATTACTTGTCTCCTGCTAGTTATACTACAGCACTTACTTTAAAAAATAAGTTAAATTAAAAAATATTTTTGTTGCATCTCTTTTCGGTGTTGTAATTTGTAGATGTCCCTAAGCACTACTCTCCCACAGCAACAACAACAGCAGAGAGCAAGAAGCGCTTGCAGTAAGGATATTTACATAACCTTCGTGTACTACAAACTTTACAACCCCATCGTTATATGAGCCAAACCTATAATATACTATGCTTGATCCCAACAGCAACCCAACATTGAATAAATATTGATTTTCTATCGGAATCATCATTATGGTTGATATTGAAATTTCAATGCAAAATAAATGTTGAATCACCATTACAATATCGATGAAACCTGACGTTATTAATGTTGATGGCAACAACATTGGAACAACATTGATCTGTAGTTATCTTTATGATTGATTAAGCATTGATATTTGGTTTACTGGGCGATATTGCCAATGTGTTGAAAAGTCATTGATTTAGAGTTGACCGGGAAACGACCTGTTGTTGAAAAGCCATCCAAATGACCGGGAAATATGATTGAAAAGCCATTGATTTTTGGTTGACCGGGAGATCATCGGGTGGTAGACCAACGTACTGCACCGAACACATATCATTTCTGGACTCTTGGGGCAAATACGATCAGGTAAGCTTGCTTAATATGTAATGTTGGATATGAATGAATTGTACTAAATCAAATACTGTTACTCGTTAACATGATGGTTAGTGTCCATCATGCTTTTGGATTCTGCATCAGACAACTTTTAAAAATAGCTAATGTTAGCTAGCGTTAGCTCCGAACCATCACTTTAAAGAAACTGGGATCCACTCGGTTTTCATCATCAGTGTCTCAGCAGAGCAGAAGACACCTCTTGCAAATGTGTTAACCCTTTCTCATTGGATTGGCACATTTCCCCACGCTTTTGCAGAACAGTTAACACGGATGTCATTCAAGCAGTCCAAACTCCATTTTTTTAGCTATGGTAACCAAACAGAAACCATCTGTTCCTAACTATTAGAAACTACCTACATCAGTATGAAATCACTGAAGCACCTGTTTGACACTCCTTCACACAAATCTTCAATTAGCAAGGTTTGGCCATGTGGCCCCATAGATCAGTCTGCAGGGTTAGACCATGTGACCCCATAGATCAGTGTGCAGGGTTAGGCCATGTGGCCCCATAGATCAGTCTGCAGGGTTAGGCCATGTGGCCCCATAGATCAGTCTGCAGGGTTAGACTATGTGGCCCCATCGCCAAGACACAAGAGACAGAGTATCAATAGTGGCTATTTCTTATACTCTACAGTAATAGATGTTTATACTTTACTGTAATAGATTTTATTTTTATTTTCTTAATTTCTTATACTCATTTACATGTATTATGTGTAATATTTACAGTATTTCAGTTTTCAGCCACAGTTTGAAAATAAGAATCAAAAACAAAAAATGGCACTGGCATGAAAGCTACTTAAAGTAATAAGCTACAATGGCAAGCAATGGTGCAGTGATTTGCACTGATTGCTGTATTTTGTGTTTTGTTGTCCATTGTGTAATGGTTGGTTGGAAGAGCTCATACACTTGTTTGCAAGTTCTGTTCTTTGAAGGCAAAATTACCTTTTGTTGCATATTTTAAATGTTTTGGCACGGTTAGAGCCTTTTGCAAACAAAATGTGTCATTTAGACCACGAGTGCCACTGTTTCGGCCTGTGTGTTAACTGTTAAATGTGGAGTGTGAGTTGACTGCTGCATCAAAGCAATCAAGAAAAACTGTAAGAGTAATGCAACAGTTACTTATCATTTAGAGCAGCTGTATGGATTGATAGTTGGATGATTGTAATGAAATGAATAGACAATCATCTGAAATGTAATGTGTGAATTACTTTTAGAAATACTAGTACTTTGATGTTAAATTGTGTCATATTGAACAGCTCATCTTTGTTAAATGAACATATGATCTTAGGTTTATGTGTATTGTATCCAAGCAATTGAAAAAAGTGGTAGAGTTTTGAAAAATGTGTATTTTGATCATTGGTTGTGAGTTTTGTGTCTAGAGATTTGAAAAATGACGTCAAGGTTCTGAAATTAGTGCCAAAGTGATTGTAAAAAACTGTAAGTTTAAAAAACTGCACCTCTGTAGTTTATTTCTGCCCTGGCCTCCAATGGATTGTGTGCACAGTCTGAAAATACCAGAGTGAAATTTGACCTTGCCTTTATGGTGCAGAACAACAGCACAGGTGTGTGATGTGTTAGATGCGATCCCCTCACCCCCCCCCGATGAGCCAGATTTCTGTTGGAATGATGAATGAACATTTGTCACAGCAAAGAAAGCAAAGCAGAGTTACAGCTGGGTGAAAGGCAACAGAAGCTCAACCACAGCCAAGTCAAAGTCAGACGTATTGTCTTACAATTTTTTTCATTTCTAACTTTGTTACCCACCATACTTCTTCTCTTTATAGACCTGAAAGAAGCTTTTGAAAATGATTTGTTATATAGAGTAAGAGGACCGACAGAGCTGGAGTCAGAATTGTTAGCACAGACGGGAGCATACAAGCATATTTTTCTTTGGTAAAGCTTAAACCCAAGTAAAATGAATGATTTAAAAAGTTAGCACACAGACAACCCAGTAAACTAGCTGTACTCCCATCAGGTGGTGCTGACCTGGTTCAGGGATGGACTCCCTATACCACCGTGCTAAACCTAGCTGGACGTTCGTGTGAGGCCCCTGGGGGCCCAGTGGCAAGATGATGACCTGTATCCCCCTACTGCTCCCCGGTTACTCCCACTCTATGTGCATTGTGTATGTAACATTAGATGATGCAAATGGCGCATATTTTGCCTAGCTATATGTTATATATTTACATAAACACAGAGTCTCCCCAGGAGTCAGCGCCTCTGACAAATGTGCATTTAGAGTGAAAAAACTCGAGACTACAACTAGAGCTACAACACCAGACCTGTGGTGGCCATGACACTGGATGTAATCCTTAAATACAGGCGTGACCATAGGCAAGACAAGTAGCCCCGGCCAGCCAATCAGACGTACAGTGAATTGATTCAGACGCGTAGAGCCCGCCCTCTCAGGCACAAATAGAAATAAAAACTCTCTGGTTTTGTATTTTTCTATTTTGTAATTTTCTATTCAACATTACAGAAATAGAAAAAAAATAACGTTTTCAACTTCTTAATTATATATTTTATCATTCATTTTATAATTATATATATATATAATATTATGATCTGATGAATAAAAAATACTATTTTAGATAATTGAATTCAATTTTACAATGTTCTACTTTTTATTTTTTACATTGAAAAATGAACTGAAAAGCATTACACGGACCCGATTAATCTGTTGATCAGACTAATCAATTAATGGTTGATGATCATTAGATGCTTGCAGTATGAAGCTTATTTAGAAAAAAAGTGCACATTTTTCTCAAACAATCTGAACTCAAGGTCCACTTACTAATGTTTTTCATGAGAAGAGCACACAATGCAGTTAAAAGCTTGAAAAGTGGAGCTTGAGTTCAGATAGTTTTGGTCAAACTACTGTTAGTAAAGACGTTTGAGCCGACCTCATTGCTACAAGGCAAACCTGGAACCTGTGGGCCCCATGGGGGTCCAGGGCCACTCTGTCCAGCTGCTACTCCAGTCTGGCAAAAGAGAAATGAGAGGTGGGATCTACTTTCTGTAAAGACTGAAATCATAGTCCATATGGTGCCCACATTCTTTCATATGAAGGGCCAAACATGTATCCGGATGGGCCAAAAATAAATGTTGATGTTACGTGAAAATTTATTTTATTTTATATAAAATTAACATTCCAAGTCTAAAATAAAACTTAAAAAATAATAACTGCTCTTAAATCTGAATATACTCTTTCTCTGATATTACAGACCTTGTATTACATTCTTCAATGCCTTTTGAAGTCATTTAGCACTTGCAATTTCGGTGGGAGACATGAACTTTCAACTTTAGGCTCCAGCTGATTTACTAGATTTTCTTTTGCCTCCATCGCTCCATCCTGACTTGGGTCAGCCAGTGACGTTAACACAGCTTGCAGCACGCAAATGAGAGAGAGAGAGAAAACCGTAAGTCTTGTAATTCTTTGTAGATAAAACTTATGTACATAATTTAATAGGGAAGTTTACCAGCACTGTGCTTTACAATGCTGTAAAAAATCAGATTAAGTACTTTGCCCGTGGGCCCCAAATTGAGCGGCCTTGATATAAGAGCATCTTATTGTGTAGTGATGCTGTTTCAGTGTATGCAGTATGATCATCCGGCTCATAGCAGCATTACATCACAGAGTCCCAAAAGTCTGTTCTGCTGTAGACGCTGTGGATGCCTGAGCTGTGTGGCGTGCAGCAGTAATCACTAAAGAATGAGCACATACTACTACTCCGCAGCAAAGACACTGGGGACATCTGTCATTCAGATGAGGATGGATGTAGGTCAGTGTTGGTTAGGGCCTGATTAAAGCAGCAACCTATGGCCTGAGATCTGTGCCCAGCCGCCACTGCCAACACAACATTGGACTCTTTTTTGCAGTTGTGAAGGCTGCGTGATTCGATATCCTTCCTCGCTGAAAATCCTTGCCCCAACTCCCACTTAGAACAGCTGAGATTGGATTACCCAACTGTCAATCAATCATATGGCTGCTGCTGATGCAAGCCCACCATGAAACATCCCAAACAGATGGCCGGCCACTACCACAGGCCTGCACCCCCACCCAGCCCTAACCCGGACCTAGCCCTGGATAAGAGACTATAAGCTCCTTAGAATGCTTTTCATGCTTATCACTAATTTAGGTATTTTTTTATCAAATATATTTATCAAATATAAATATATTTTTGCACCAATAAAGACACTTATAACGGCAGTTTAGCTTATGAGTTAACAGCTATCATTACCTTTATTCATAACATTGAGTGTTCATCTAACTGATGAGAATGTGTGAAAATGTCTTAATGAGTTCATAGATCCGCGACTGTGCTTAAGACAATAGCATGCCAGGGGGCTGAGCGATGGGTTTATTTTGGGGCAGGCGGCGACCCCCGACACCCGGCCGGCTCACAGCGGAGGAGGAGGCTGAGCCAGAGCAGGTGTCTCTGCTGACATCTGCTTCAGTTCACTGGGGAAACACAAGCACCCTGCAGCTACAGCACTCACAATGCCACTGAATCGCCCCGGCTCCATTTAAACAAGGTAGACCTCTTCCACTTCTTCTTATGGCTCTGGGTTATTCAGGCAGAGGGGTGAAGCCTCAATTCTTTGCAGGATTTGGTTATGGATTAGTGTTTTTGGTTGGTTGATTCTTTAAAAAGTTGTAATTTAGTTTTATTTAGTTTCTGACGGTGAACTTGTGCAGTTGTATCAGCAAAGCAACAGCACATGACTTTACACTGGGGACTGCACATTTCATATTCTGCGGTTTGGCTTTCCTTTATTACTATTTCTTGCTTTTGACACTTTCTATGTCCCACGTTCATTTTCAATGTGGCACTTTAATCCATAAACAAAAAAAAAACGTTTTCATGTCAGAGTATCACGAGGATTCGACCCAGATCTCTTACAGACATTAAAGGAAGAAATCGTTGGATGTTCGCTCTCATGCAATATTGATGCTGTCATGTTTACTCATCAACCCACTTTCCTCCTGAATCTAATCAAGCTGGCATGACAAACCCACCAGGCTGTTGATTCAGACACACTATTGATCGTTGAAGTTTGGGTCCATTGACCCCTGTGCATTTTTAAAGACTTTGCAGTGTAATCAAAGGCTTTCTGGACTCCTTGACCTGTGCTTAGCAGATGTAGCCTATATATATATTTCCCTGCAGCGTTCATACCGCTCTGACAGGCTTTCACATCACCCAGCCTTACTCTGTGTGTTTGCTATAATCGGACATTGATTCTCCTGTGCGCTCCTCAAACAATGGATTATATTAGGACAACGATATGATGGAAAGTGTGGAGGTGGTGGCAGGAGGATGATTTATGTTGACTGAGGATGAACAAGGGGGGGCTGACAAGAGTACCTGATAGAAATTCTGAGCATGCACTGGAGTGGCGTGAATCCCAGTCCATATGTGTCCTGTAAATGAAAGTGTAAAAAAAAAAGTGAAAAATGTCGTCTTTTCAATGTAATCTGACCTATTTCAAAACTCAGAGGGAACAGGGGACGTCTTGGATGAAGAAGGCCGTTTGATTTATATAAAGAATAAGTGTGCAGCATTTCTGATCTCTGCTGCTCCTTCAGATTTACTGAGTCTGGAGGTTTTAATGACCCCAGTGCACAATAGAAATGTATTGACTTCTGTTTGGTACAGTTTGTCCTTTCTCTTTCAATAGCTTGCTCTTCTGCTCTTCTGTTCAAGACATCATTTTATTCTGCTCACACACACTCAGTCTTCCTAACCAACAAAGTGCCACTGCTTACCTCTGAGCAGCCAATAAGCGGCTGTAAAATCCGAATGTCAGGAGGTGAAATTGATCCTGGCTTGTAGACAGCTTTGTGTATGTTGACAGATTCAGGTGTCTTTTAGGGTGTCCCCTGAGCCTGCAGATTAGAGAAGCAGGTTTGGTTTCTGGGAAGGTTGAATCCCTGGAGGTGGGTTAGTGAATCAGCTCTAAGCAAGGCATTTAAAATCTGACAATAAAATATGTGATTTGAAAGATGGCGTGAGGCTGTTAGCTCGGTGACATAGTGACAACTCATAAGGCCAGTTGAAGAACGGCAGTAGCTGGCAAGCTAACCGCTTCACTCCAGTAACAGACAACAACAGCCAGGGGACGCGCTAACTGTGAGACAGAGATTTATTTGTACGGTCTCCGAACTGTCTGCAAACCACGGAGCAGCTTACACTTTGTCAGAGCAGGGGTTATGAGAGGAGCTAATAAACTGTGATAGCTTCTTCAGCTCTCTGTTCCTTCAGTTAGCTTGCTGTTGGTAAACCGTTTGAATTTGCGTGTCAAAGTTGAACTCAATCTAAAAGACTTGCAGATTTACTTCAACTCGCCGATTGTGACGATTCCATTATAATGAACTGATTTAGCTGTGAAATGGGCAGAATGTTGCTGGTTATTTTGTGGCACTCAATAATGAATACATGAAGGGCCTGAAATCAACACCTGACCATGTTCCAAATGCTGGTAAACTTTGCCATTGGCAGGTGAAACTGCCAATCTACCTGCCACGTCCGCCGTTTCCTTGGATTGAAGCTAAAAAATGTGGCGGCTTAAACAAGCAAACAACAAAAAGATGAGGAGGATTCAAAGTAAAAGAAGAAGTTTTACTGTAATACCAAATGGACAGTTGGCGACAACTGAGTTGCTGATTTAAAACAGCAGTACATAACAAATGTCCTGTAGGGACTGTCCTGTGTATGGCTCAGAAAAAGAGAAGTTAAATCATTTTGTAATTGAGACTGAAAACTTAAAGTCAATTAAGAAGCAATTAAGGACCACGAGTCATCAAAAAGCCACCCACACACGATCAGTTGTAAACTAGCAAAGACTGCTCTTCCAGAAGAGACCGCTGAGGAAGAGTGTGTCTGCTCCTCAATCGCAAGAGTTTGTTGGGCAAATCATCCTTTTCTTTTGTGGCCATAAGTCCGTGAATACGCTCCAAAGTCAGCTCTTTCCATGTACACATCCTTAAATCTTGTCAAAAAACAGGATATTGTCACAACAAACTTGTACACATTTAGGAATGATAGTGTTTGGGTGTGTGTGTGTGTGTGTGTGTGTGTGTGTGTGTGTGTGTGTGTGTGTGTGTGTGTGTGTGTGACTGATGTTTTGTACTTCACTTGCATTGGATATTTATTGTTTTACCATACCTGCCCAGCGAACAATAGCACTTGTGCTACTACCTGGTGCAATGCATCTCCCTTTGTTCTTATACAAGGTTAATGTTTGATTGTACACTGTCCCCTGTTATCAGACTGCAGCTCCATGGCTTCCAAGTTTATATAAAAAAAGAAAATGCAGCACATGTTTCAACCAGCTCAGATCATTGAACATATAGTCATATTTATGCAGTACATTGAGCACTGGAGTAGTAAAACAGATTTTGCTAAAGCGGCGTACATCACTGTATGGGTGCAATCCTTTTAAAAAAACAATCATTGGTATTTGTTGTTTCCAAATAATTTTCAAGACGAAAAGCTATGTTGTTTGGGAAAAAGGATACACTTACAATAAATTAATACCATTAAGTAGGGGCAGTCTGTTAGTCAGTGGCAGCTGGTCAGCTGAACATGCACAAAATGTGAAATGTGTCTCTGTTTACCCTAAATGGTGCTGTTTTCATCACACATATTCTATTTCACCCATAGTTAGCACCAAATGGCATCATTCTTTCCAGGAAATCTGCTGGGAAACTATTAAGAAGTGATTGTAAATCATGGAGTTACATATTTAATATGAAGATTTAGATTTACAATGATAATTTGCTTCCTTTTTTGAATGACATACTGCTCAATAAGTGCAGACTTGTAGAAAACGATCATGAATTAGCTTGCTAAAAGAAACAATGTAGTTTGTAGCTTCAGGCGTCTGACCCTCGCCTTGACAAACAGTGGTGACTTATGCAGGCTGATCCTCAGGCCAGTGGGCTTATTTGTAGAGACGGGGGTCCCTCCAGCCTGAAGTCAGTGCTGATCTGGCATCAGCCTGTCTGGGGACAGGATTAGTGGGGGGAGTGTTGAGGTGAGGACTTGCAGATAGATCAACGGCCACTGACTGAGCCACGCATGCAAACAAGCGCATTAGCAGCAGGACTAATTTACCTAACATTGCTGAACACATGTCCACTGTGGATCGATGTGCTGTTAATCCCCTCAATGCAGATCCAGGAATATGATGTACTGCAAACAAATGAAATGAATGAGCTATGGTGAAACATACAGGTCATGCACTGCAGCAGACAGATGAGCTCCCTCTTTGTATTCTCTAGTGATTCCCTTTATCTCTCTAACCACATTTTGTTTATACTGAATGGGATACACTCAACTACTTTCCTGATTGGCTCAATAGATTTTGTTCATTATTATTATTATTGTTCAGAACAGACACTTATTGCATTTCATAGTAAGCCCATGTCATTGACATTTTGTTTGTTAAACAGCCCAGATTAGCCCTCAACCTGCTTATGAGAAATCCAAATAAGATGGCTGGGATATAGTGTAATTAGATGGGATACTGAGCAAGTATACACCTTATCCCATCTTTGTTAATTGAGTTTCTGTGGCAATAGCCAGAAAATCTGTAAAGCTGGTTTGTAACTAATTAATTGAAATAAGTTAATGGACTGTTGTCTGGAGCTCTTTGTGCTATCTCTGCAGACCTTCGGCAGGTCGTGCAGTCAAAAATGCTCTCTCTGTGATATTTAAAGACAATCTCAGCAATATGTAATGTTAACAAGCTGCTACATTAGCATTCATTTGGTATCAAGTTTCTAATAAAATGACAAATGTCAGTCCAATATTGTTCTTTCTTTTAGCTCTATTTTGGTCTCCACCAGCTCCTGATGGAGATCTCTGTCTCTGTAGTTGCTGAATGCTGCACTGAGTTCACCAGCTGCTCTCTGACTGTTTGTCTGCTGTCTGCTGCTGAGCAGGTAGGGGACAGATGCTTTTTAGAGCTTTTCAGCTGAAAACATCTCCCTGCTGCAGCTGAAAAACAAGTTGATGATAGCGGTGAGAGTGAACCAAGACAGGATGCTGAAACCCTGCATAGACCTGTTTTCTGTTTCTATGTCAAACACGGTTAGGTGTGTGTCCACAGATACTTTGTTTCAGCTCATCACCAAAGAATCCACAAGTTAAACTGTTTTCAGGTCTTTGAGCATGATTCGATTTGGACGGGGGGAGGGGGGGGGGATGAAAGGGGAAGGTTAAATGGGGGGTGAAAAATGCCGTTAGCAAAGCCTCTTTGAGGATGGAGAAGGAGGCTGACGCACACACATACACACACGGATGCATGCATGCAGACACACATGCACAGGGCCCTCCAGCGGGCAGATATGCAGGAGATTTAGTTCCCTTTGAATATGTAATGAGTTTAACATGCATGATGAGCTGGTGGTTGATTCCTGGCGAAGCAGCTGTGATCCACGCAGCACATTCAGGATTATCTGCCGCCAAAGATAACGGGCAGAACAAAGCTGGGGAGGGTGCTGCAGGCAGAGGAAGCCCTTGGCGCTCAGCAGCACGAGCCCCTCACAGCTATTTGATTGTTAAATTCCCCCCACATTACCTTTGCATGCCTCCAGGCTGCACTCCACTTTCGAGGGTGGGCGGCCTTGGGGGAGGCAGTATTGGCTCGGGAGGCGACAAAGCTTTATCTAACATTGTGTTTAGAAAGAGTCTTTGGAGTATAGGACACAAGTTCTCTTAAAGCTCAGTTTGGATCACAGCCAGGCATCTGATGAACTGAAGAGCCAAAGAGCTCAGCTGCTAGGATCAGAATATGTGATGTGATGCAGTTGTTTAGCTGCCAATAGGTGACTGTGAGCCGGCTCCAGACTCCTTTCAGGGCCCGTGGTAGTGGAGTTTAGCCAGAAAAAGTGAGCGTCATACTGCGATGACACTTAAGTTTAGGCACCAAAACGACTAGTTAACTTTTGAAAAACACTCCAGAGGAACGAACAAGCGTTTCCTGGGTGAGAGTATTATGTTTTTGCCTATGTAATTGTCTGTAACTGTAGTGTATGACTGAGTTTTTACTCTATTGTAGAGAATAATGGCATTGGAAGGAAACGACACCCCTCTCATCCTCGTGTTTGTGGATGAAGCTGGCTTCAATCTGGCCAAGGGCCGAAGACGTGGCTGTAATATTATTGGCCACCGGGCCACGGTGGATGTCCCAGGCAATATAACTATGTGTGCTGCCATTTCTGAGAATGGTGTGGCCACTCACATCCCCAGTCTTGGCCCATACAATACACAGAAGCTCCTCATCTTCTTGGACCGCCTTCATTTTGATTTGATCCCTGAAAATGAGAGAGGTCTCGTAGGGCCTCACCTACCACAATATGTCATTGTATGGGAAATGTGATAATTTCCACCGTGCACCCGCTCATCAGGGCCTGGTTCACTACTCATCCAAGGATGGTCATGGTGTTCCTACCACCTTACTCTCCTTTCCTCGATCCTGTTGAGGAGTATTTCTCCGCTTGGAGGTGGAGAGTGTATGAGCATCGGGCTCAAGATCAGAGGTCCCTGCTCCATGCAATGGACGCTGCGTGTGAGGATATTACAGGAGATCAGTGTAGGGGATGGTTGCAACATGCACGCCGTTTCTTCCCTCGTTGCAAGGGAGTATATATGCTGTGATGTGGACGAGAATCTGTGGCCAGACAGACAGCAGAGTGTGGATGGCCAGGAGGGTGGGGACGGTGGCCAGGAGAGGGAGGGTGAGGACAGCGACCAGTGAAGAACTGTTAGTTGTGAAACTCCAGCTTTATTTACAGCACTGTAGGCTACATATAATTTTCCTTGTTTTGTGTGTTTATATTACAGTATATTATGCTGTATACATTTTCTTTTTACTCTGATGTATGGAAGTTACTTTATGTGTGTGAATAAAAATGGGTACAATTTCCTTGGCAGTATGAGTGCAATGTGTGATGTCAAACCTTGGAGGCTACTCTTACCCTAAAATCCTATTTTTTTTTCAGTTTTATACACAATTGTATTCTGTTAGCTAGACAAAAAACAGTACAGTAACCATTGTCAATGAAGCACTGGGCTAAGACTGAAAGGTGGACATGAGGGATATTTCAATGGTCCTCTGCCCTAGTGACAAAACATCCAAACATTTTGACTTGCAGTGCTTACACAATGCCAAAGGGATGAAGCATTTTGGGGGCACTGACTATTTAAATGAGAAAGAAATTTAGTTTTGACACATGAGTGAACTGTTTTGGGAGAGATATGAGCTTTTGCAGGTGAACCATGGTGTTGTGCCGAACCATCCAGGTTATTTTGGCAAAAGCACCAAGCATGTTGAGAACGTCCGGTCTGTTTCAAGAAATGAGCCAAAGCGATTGAGAAGGATCTTTGCCATTTTCGTGGCACTGACTCTTTATATGGGAAATGAATTTAGTTTTGAAGCATGAGTGAACAGTTTTGGGAGATATATGAGCTTTTGCAAGTGAGCTATAGTGTTGTGCTGAACTGTAAGACTGTTTTGCCAGTTGATCTTAGAGTTTTGAGAATGTAATTTCTGTTTCAAGAAATGAGCCAAACCAATGGAGAAAAACTTTAATTCTTGCATGTTTCGTTTAGTTGTGCATGATCGGAAAAAAAAAAACCCTCTGCTGCTTTTTTCCTGCATATAACACATATTGTCTTCTGTAAGTACATACAGATGCACACAGTTCTTCTGTTACACATAATGTAAATACATTTGCAACATTCTGCATTGAACAGTGTAGTGTAATGAAGGTGACTGAAACCACAGTGTGAGTAGTAGAAGGTGTTGATGTTTAACACATATTGTCTGCTGTAGCACCAGTGTATATATTTCATATGGAGGATTGAGATTCTGTGTCAAGTACAAATTTGTCAGGACAAATATAGATCCTGTCCTATTGATGGTCATATAGTGTTTGAGAGGTGACTACATGAAGCAAAGTAACACACATCCTTTCACTTCACTGCACTTGTACTTCTTACAGAGTCGTTTCTCACCTTTTAACCTAAAGCCAATGTGGTGTAAGATGATGCGCTGCATTTAGAGGCGAAGAGAACTTATTACAGGCAATTTAGCGTTTCTTTCAGAGCCAGCGGCACCTCGAGCAGCAGCCGCTGACTGAGGCTGTCCAAAGATAAGTCGGCTGTTTCTGAAGAGTTGTATTTTGTCTCATGAATGTTTCAAATGACAAAATGAGGGCTTCTTGATTGGCATGTCGATGACCGCTAATGATGATGGCTTCTGGCTCCCGACTTCAGATGAGACTATCAACAGCGGCAGCCATCAGGTACATTTCTGTAAAATGATCCTCAGACTGACGACAGCGTGTCAAGAGAGTACAAACCTTAAAAATGTATAAAGAGCTTCATCGGTATCTCGCTTTAGAGATTTGTATAATGTTGAAGTTAACAGTTTATTATCCATACTGGGCCCATTACAGCACCTGATCCAGTGGATAAACCAAATCAGGGCAAACAGAAAAGTGCTAAATCAGTTTTAAAGGTTTCTTGTGTGTTATACTTGTTTGTTCTAGAAATGAAATCAGGGTTGCTGTGTTTTTCCTCTCTTAGTTTTCTCTGCCATCTTTTAACACGATCTCCAGCGGTGGGTGAGGGGGAGTTGAAACATTCAGCCTTCTGTTGCTTCCAGTCTCCTGCTGGACTTGAATAACACAGTGACCTAGTTAGGAGGAAGCTGGTGATCTCCCCCACCTTGTCATCAGCAGCCTGAGACTAACGGATAAAATCATTTCCTTCCACACACAACACACAGAAAGAGTAGAGCCAGGCCCAGCTCAGGCTTGTGTGACACATAACGGCTCTCTAATCACGGCCAAACCATCCAGCTCCCTGGTGGCTTGGCGCAGGGAGCTGGTAAAAAAAAAATCCCCCCCCCCCCCTTCTCTGGACGGAGCTAAAGACCTGCCGGGAGGGAGGCTTCAACTCACTACAGTCAAGTGCTGTTGGCAACCAATTACTGTTAGCAAAAGGGGAAAAGAAGGGTAGGAAAATGCACCTTACACAATGATTTTCTCAGGCTCCTGTTTCCATGGGCACAAGTTCTGTGGGGGGGGGGGGGCATTTCAGACCCTAACAGGTAGCTACAGCACAGTGTAACCTCCTCTGAGCTCAATTACATCTCTGTATCAGCAGCAAACTTTTCAAACTGCAGACTGCTGCTGGGATGTGTGATTCCCCCTCAGGTCTGGTTCCTCCTCTCCTCTCCTCTCCTCTCCTCTCCTCTCCTCTCCTCTCCTCTCCTCTCCTCTCCTCTCCTCTCCTCTCCTCTCCTCTCCTCTCCTCTCCTCTGCCTGAGAGCGGGAGGCCCTCTGCCTCTGAATCGTCTGCCAGTGGAGCTGCCCCAGTGCCAACTCTGTTTCATTCACACAGAACAAGGGGCTGCATTATTCCGGCCTATGTCTCTGCCAGGCCGCTGGGCAGCACATTTACCAACAGATATGTTTACTGTTTGCGTTGGAAGATGTTTCTTTTCAGCACAGTCCATTCCAAGCACTACTTTACTGCACGAACCCAAAGGAATGTGTCAGAAAGCAAAGCAGAAGACCAGAATTAGGGCCTGAACCCCAGCAGAGCTGAGTTATGAGACAGTGATGAGCCAGTGCTGCTGTGAAGTGTTGATGCACTTCACCACCAACAGCAGAGGTGGGCCAGAGAAGGAGATTTAAGCATGTCCACACTGCACACATCCAGGAATAAAGCTCTGCAGGGCCCTCTCACTGAGCGGCTGCCTGGTTAATTGCCAACTGATGATGTGGAAGGCTAGACAGCAGTGTCGCTCCAATCCGTCCACGACTGTACTGTACATTTTTTAAGTGTTCATTTTATTAACCAAACCTAGTGAGTGAACTCAAAGCTGGTTTGATAATGATAACACTGTCTGTTCTGCAGCTACATGACTCATCACCTCAGAGAAGCCCAATCCGAAACTGCTATTATATCTTCTGATGTCATCATGAGGAAGAACTTGAAGACATGTGAAGAGATTCTCCTCAGCAGAGAGCAGCGCTGCTAGACTGGGTAAACCCTGCAGCTCAGGCTGGAAACCTGTAGGATTTTCGGGGACCAATCACAAACTGGCTTATCCACCTGGCGCGCTATTGGCGGGTTTAACACGATGACGATAGAGAAGCGACGGCAAGCAGCTTTTTGTTTACATTCAACATGGCGGCCACCGAAGCGCAGCAATCCGTTGATGCAGCTGTCTGATTGGTTGAAGGACTATCCAATTGTGTAAGGGTCATTTGAACTATGCCCGTTGATCACGCCTCTTGTGCAGTAGAAACTACAGAGCAGCTCTAGAGTAGTCTGTCGCCCCAGGTCTGGTGCTTGGTCATGATTGGTGGCGACAGTAGGTTGGCATCTGAGGAGCAGAGGCTGCAGGAAGGAGTGTGGTGATGCTTTTTTTCTTTACTTTTTACTTTTACCTTTTATATTATTTTTATATTACATGTGTTATAATATTAATGGATTCCATCTAAAGAAGAAGACATACTTCTATCTATCTATCTATCTATCTATCTATCTATCTATCTATCTATCTATCTATCTATCTATCTATTTATCTATTTATCTATCTATCTATCTATCTATCTATCTATCTATCTATCTATCTATCTATCTATCTATCTATCTATCTATCTATTTGTATCATCTGAACATCCCTGTCAGTTCATATTGGCATGGTTACATCCCAGAACCGATTTGAACCTATAGAGTTTCTGAGGCTTTCCTCTTCTCTCTTCAGACTGATAATATGCATCACAACTATATGTCAATATTTCAGCGCTACCAGATACTGGCTAAATCTTTGGCTCTTAGATGGATCACTGGTATTTACTTTACCTTTTATAATCAGAAGAGGATTATATAAGCCAAGTAGGTTGGATGTTACAGTTTTTCTCAGTTGCTTTGGTACATTTCTCGAATCATCCTTGACATTTGCGAAACAGTAAGTGCATTTCTCAAAACAATTCGTACAAATAGCAAAACACCATGGATTACCTGCAAAAGCCAGTCTCTTGCTCAAAATCCTTAGTTCCATCTCTCCAAAGTAAATATCTGTGTCAATGAACACGTCAGTGCCTTCAGAATGACAAGTCCTTGTGTCATTGTGTACGGATAAGACAGTCAAATTGCTTAGTCATGTTGTCAATATAACAGTGTACTCTGGAGGGATGTTCTGATGTAAACTACGGCTAACGTTTTGATGACAATTATTGTAAATTGTAGGTTACACCTTAGTGTATGTGGGAGTTTGACTGCAAGAGACTGGACAAGATTCCCATTTACGTTTTTTACTGTTTGTACTGTCATTTGTTGACAGACCATGTCATTGCGATACAGAAAGGAAAAGAGAGCACTGCATAGCACAAAGAAAAAAAACAAATGTGAACATAGGACAATCTCCTTAGGGAAAACTGTACATGCAGTGCTGTAGGAATTACAGTGCAGTCTTCCTTCTTCTCTCTGGCTGTTGACCCCATCCAATTCCTTGTCCTTCCATTGTCAGACATTGTAACATTGTGTTGTGTATATATATACTTGCCAATCGATGGTTCATGAAATGCACCTTCGTTAGAGAAAGTCAAGATTCACCTGGGTGGAATTTACCAATTCAGGACAGATTTAGAAAAAAAGTCTAATTGAAATGTATAGAAATATGCTTGACATATTATGAAAACTTGTTCAACCATTCTGCATGTAAAGACTTATGCTATGAACTAATGCCTAAATGTTGTGGGGGGTGAGACTATTCAACAGAGACCCTTTATAATGCATTTTGATCAACATGACATAAGCAATTGATAATGTAGGAAACAGCAGAGAATTGTACATCATCATTTGCATGGATGTACCAAAGCATTTCCAACTTGTTCAAAGAAATGAGAAACTGCTTTTTTGATGTGCACACAATGATGTGAAAATTGAACAGGTAGTTTTGAGAATTTCAATTCTGATTTGAGAAATGTACCAAAGCGACTGAGAAAAACTGTAATAGCTGATATAAATTCCCTAGGCTAAGTATTCCTTTGTTATTCTCTTCTGTTCCTGCTGGAATGGGTTGGGATATAGGCCTGTAGCTCAGCTGGCTGTACCAGTCATTACAACACATACTGGATCAACACCAAGCATGGACAAAACACAAACAGCTGGTTCAGCAGTTGCAGGGCTGGAGTCAGGCTGTTAATTTGATTTCAGTTGGATTATAGCAGCAATAATAGCTTCAGGGATGCTTCAGCGTTTAGGGCTTCATGTGTCCAGAAATGCTCCAGACAGGCGAGATATTACATGGGCCAGTCCACAGGGACTTCCAGTGGTATAAATGAGTCTGAGAGTCAGGAGAGAGGGTGTAGGGCAGGTCCTCTATCACTTCTCTTCTGCTCAGTGTGATGAAGGATAAGACGAGTGTGAGGAGGAGGCTCAGGTCGGAGTGCTAACTCTTGTAAATGCTTTCAGCATAAGCGTTGGAGGTCAGGGGTTCCAACAGATGATCCAGTCCTATGGTTATGACCATTGAAGAGATGTTCCATGTGATCCATCTGGGCTCCGCTTGACATGTCATCCCAGAGAATGGGTCCCTGTAAAAAGGCCCTTCTCGTAGTGAGTGAAGAGCCCCTCAATCAGGCCACGCTATAGCAGCAGAGATCCACCTGGGCCTCTCTAAAGTCAAAGACTGTGTCTTTGGATTTCACTGGGATACTTTTACATAAACATATAGAAGATTTAAAGCTGCACTTATCAATATTCTCACATTAACAATTGATAAAGGACTAACGTAAACAGAGAATTATAGGAACTGCAGTCAGCTGACCATTGTCTGTGAGTTCATCACTGCGTTACACATTACATTACGTAATATAGAGCTACTTATTATAAAGCTGCAGCATCTGATTCAGGTCAGCTTGAGGTTCAGGTCTCTGATCTGTGCCTGATCCCGCTGACACCAGTGCATTTAGTTCAAACATGTTTGATGCTCACAAGCTGTCTCTCTGTCTCTCTGTCTCTCTGTCTGTGATGTTCAGATTGTTTACACAGAGATCATCCCTGTCCCTCTGCTCGCCACCTACACATTCACACACTGAGCTATTTGTATCACTCCCCTCCAACACTAGCATGGCTGTATAGAAAGAGGAGATCTCCACTGCTCTCTGTTCTTTCAGTCCTGCGACGCCCCTGGCATGTCAATGTAAAGGCCTTATTCTGTGTGAGTCCACAGATCGCAGCAGTCAGCCATGCACTGAGATTACAGAAGCAGCAGCACCTGTCAATCACACGACCTGAGCTGCAGCGATGCCCAACTCTCCGGCTCTAAGTGATCAACAGGCAAACCATGTTTCTCCACATCTCAGTGAAATATACAGACTTGTCAAAGTGTTTACCTCGGAACACATATACACACACACGCACACGCACACGCACACGCACACACGCACACAATGTAGTGGTTTTCCTCCAACTGACTCTTTATATGGGAAATGAATTTAGTTTTGAAGCATGAGTGAACAGTTTTGGGAGATATATGAGCTTTTGCAAGTGAGCTATAGTGTTGTGCTGAACTGTAAGACTGTTTTGCCAGTTGATCTTAGAGTTTTGAGAATGTAATTTCTGTTTCAAGAAATGAGCCAAACCAATGGAGAAAAACTGTAATTCTTGCATGTTTCGTTTAGTTGTGCATGATCGAAAAAAAAAAAACCCTCTGCTGCTTTTTTCCTGCATATAACACATATTGTCTTCTGTAAGTACATACAGATGCACACAGTTCTTCTGTTACACATAATGTAAATACATTTGCAACATTCTGCATTGAACAGTGTAGTGTAATGAAGGTGACTGAAACCACAGTGTGAGTAGTAGAAGGTGTTGATGTTTAACACATATTGTCTGCTGTAGCACCAGTGTATATATTTCATATGGAGGATTGAGATTCTGTGTCAAGTACAAATTTGTCAGGACAAATATAGATCCTGTCCTATTGATGGTCATATAGTGTTTGAGAGGTGACTACATGAAGCAAAGTAACACACATCCTTTCACTTCACTGCACTTGTACTTCTTACAGAGTCGTTCTCACCTTTTAACCTAAAGCCAATGTGGTGTAAGATGATCGCTGCATTTCTGCGAGAGCGAGAGAACTTATTACAGGCAATTTAGCGTTTCTTTCAGAGCCAGCGGCACCTCGAGCAGCAGCCGCTGACTGAGGCTGTCCAAAGATAAGTCGGCTGTTTCTGAAGAGCTGTATTTTGTCTCATGAATGTTTCAAATGACAAAATGAGGGCTTCTTGATTGGCACACACGCGCACACACGCGCACACACACACACACACACACACACACGCGTGCACACCATATACTTAATATTATACAGTCTATGGTGCACACACACACACACACACACACACACACACACACACACACACACACACACACACACACACACACACACACACAGACACACACACAGGCACACACACACACACACACACACACACACACACACACACACACACACACACACACACACACACACACACACACAAGCATGCAGGCAAGCACGCACACACACATGCATATTAAGGGATGATTTTAGCACAAGCTTGGTCATCTAAAGGCAGCGGTTTGAAAGCCAGGATCTATATGCATCATCTTTAATGTGCTGAGGTTGAGAAAGAAGTTATGTTTTGCCTCTGCGGGATTTTGCAAGAGTTCTCTATAAAAGTTTCTGCTTTCAACTGTTGCTGTGGCGCAAAGGGGCGTAATCATGCTGCGAGGTTCCAAAGCCCATCACAGGCTCACTTTGCCAAACTGAATCCTGAAAATATTTGGATTTAACAAATCACTGCTGCTTTCATGCTAGACCCAATTCTGATGCAGTGTTCTGGTTTCCAAGCCCTGTGTCCACGGTCCCGGTGCAGCAGTCGTAGTGATGACCAGAGGAGCAAGCCAAATGTATCTGCATTCATTTATTCCCATTTGTTTACCCACTCATCCCAAAGAGCTCTATAGAGGCTCCTCTGTAGAGTGTGGGGCAGAGTCAGGGAGTTGTGTCTGCAGCTGGGCTCAAGCTGAAAGCTGACACGTAGTTTTACATCCACACCAGGGTCTCATAAACCCCTCAGACCAGCGCTGATGCCGATCTGCTTCAACCTCACAGGGCTTTGGCCTCACCTGTGAGGATCTGTGCATCAGTGCCCTCCCAGAGCAAAGAATAGGATTTACTACCATCCATACTGAGGCTCCGGCTGTATGAGCAGTTTGTGCTTTGGGTTGCTGAAATGGTCCAGGGTCAGAGCAGGAAGGATGGAGGTCACTGTCTGTTTAATGGAGCACCCCGCTCAAAGGCTTCAGCTGTAACTCAAGACAAAGCTGCTGAGTGGTGTGTGTTAGTGCAAATGGGAACCTAACAGTGGTGCAGTGGTTTCCTCCAACTGTGTGTGTGTGTGTGTGTGTGTGTGTGTGTGTGTGTGTGTGTGTGATTTGGTACAATGTAAGCATGTGTGTTCACACGTGTTCTCTACATGTTTTATGGAACTTGCTCTGTATTTCCTTTCATTTTTTATAGTAGGACATGTGATTCATTATTTTAGAAATGTCTCAGTTTTTGTGAGGTTTAGGACATATTATTATTATTATTATTATTATTATTATTATTATTATTATTATTATATTACTGCTGTTGTAATCACCAGGAGTAACGTGTGTGTTAACATTCCATAGCGTTACTGCTCTGCCTATTCAATCCGTCCAGTCAAAAACATCAGGTATCGTTATGGACTTGCCCATCCTTTATTGAGGGAAGAATCTCTTTGGAGTAATAGTCCATCGCTCCTTCTGGGGGGTCAGACACCCTGTATAGCCCTGTATTTGCGACACGGAGCCATGCTGGGAAAATGAGCCAATATCTTACTTCAGCCTTGCGATGAAGGGATTTCACCTCATTTCAAGCCCTGCATTTAACCAACTCAGTGCTGTTGATGATATATCATGAAGCATTTACTTTAAATAATAGGATGTTTATTTTTGTTATGCATCTGAAACGAGATATCTTTAAAGGGTCACTCCTCCAATGTCCATATGTAGGAGTGTCATAGAGCAAATCTCTCCCATTGGCACGGACTGGCCTTGTATGTTCACCTGATGCCACACCGGTGTGTGTGTGTGTGTGTGTGTGTGTGTGTGTGTGTGTGTGTGTGTGTGTGTGTGTGTGTGTGTGTGTGTGTGTGTGTGTGTGTGTGTGTGTGTGAAAAGGTGCCATGTAACACAGTGGGCTGTGGAGTTTGAATGAGTGGTGGTCACTGGTCACATCTTCTACTTGCTGAACTCAAAGTGAAAGGGACTGACTTACATGTTTATATGGCATTTTGTACTATTCATCCTGGTGCCTATAGCATTTCACTGCAGTTTAACTACTGTGTATATAATTTAGTTTAGTCCAGTGGTTCCCAACGAGTGAACATGTCACTGTGAACAGTGCCAGGAGAAATAAAGCCCCTTGTATGTACTTAATGACTTAATTTTCAATCAATACCACTGCGCTTAAAGCACCGTTCAGCCAGACATTTTAATCAATTGGCAATTTCAACATGTTTTAAAAGCAGCATTTTGAAAAGAAGATATAATAATAACAAAACATTTTTTGGGTGGGGTGCCCAAAACATTTAATATAATATAAATGAAATACTACTATATAGCAGATACATACAGTATATTTCCAGTATACAATACATGATATCTTTGAGGCAGTATTGTTGAGAGGAAGTATGGGTACCAGAGGAGGCAGAAGAGATTTCGTCCTCCTCCATAAACCCAGCTAACATGTTACAGATGGCTGTGTTTTTGCTTTATGAGCAGCTCTGCTCTGGTAGTGCCTCAGTTTGTCACAATGCGCTGTCGGCTGTTAGAGCTGGTTGTATATATTTGAGGAACAGACTTTGCTGGCTGCAGCCCTCTGCCAGCTGCTGCGATCCTGAGGGGCGTCTCCCATGTTACTGGCTTGCTGAGGCGTGCGTGTGCGTATGTGCTGTAATTAACTGTCCAGCATGCTTTGAAGAGGAAGAGGAAGGCTGATATGTGATGCTTGGTCACTCACACAAAGGGAAGTCAAACTTGAATTCATCCTCACTGTTTTCCATATGAACTACAGAGTGTTTGCCATCTGATATCAGTACAGGCTACCCATCACTGTAGCTAATACAAGTATTTACAAGTTGTAAAAGACAAAAGTAAGTTACACTCTACTGAACTGACTTTGTTTCTCAGTGAATACTCTCATCCCGTTCACCGTTCAGCTCTCTACTTCAGGCTGCTGCCGACAGTAACGCTACACATGGAGGATCATTTCAGGTCCTGAAAGTCTGGATATTGTTTTGGGGACAATGACATGGCTGATAGCTAGCTTGTTGTTGTTAAACACAGTGTGATATTATTTGTACTGATTGCCAACTGTACACAATGTTATTAACTCTGAATTTTGCTAGCATAGCGTTAGCTTCCTGGCTCGTAGCTGAGCCCAAAGGTTCTCTGAGCTGAGCGGACTATTAATTTCTCCCGTTGCTAAGGGTGGCAAGTCGTATCTAAGGCCCGTCCTTTTTACTGGAGCAGTGAATGTTTGCATTGCATATGAACCGTATGGGATGGGAATAATTGTTCCAGGTATTAGTCTAATTCTAACTTAGAGTTATTTGTTAAAAAAAACTTTAGATTTCCATTGTAAAACACAGTAAAATATAAATGAATGGTCTCTTTGACAAGTGACCATGGTATAAGAGGGTAAATGTCCTTCGAGGTGTCCATTGTCAGGAATTAATTGACGAGGAAGAGGTCTCCACACGACTCTCGCTGACTTTCTTCTGCCACTCAGATGCAATCAGGCTTGCAGAGCTGCCGGCCTGTCAGTTTTTTGGTTCTGCCCATTTTCTGCAATGGCTCTAGATGATCCATTTGAATAAGTGCTGGACGTAAAGGAGCCATACTTCCTCTGGTGCTCTTAGTAGCAATTACCCAGCAGGCTCTTTGCTCTCACACTGAAGCTGCCGCTGTAATTATGGGCTGCTGTACTGACGCTATAGCTTCACCTCTCGCTCTCTCTCTCTCTCACACACACACACACACACACACACACACACACACACACACACACACACACACACACACACACACACACACACACACACACACACACACACACACACACACACACACACACACACACACACAGAGCTGAGGAATGTGAAAAGTGTGAACATCCAGGAGGAAAAACATGGCTGAGACTGATGAGGCTCATGTTAAACATGCACGTGGAAGCCATTCCATCCCCGCTGCTGTTCCACAGAGCAGTGTGTGATTATCCCCCTGAACGGGAAGCACTGAAACCTTCAGCTATGCTCTCTGTTCTGCAGCCTGCTCTCACTGGGTTTCAGCCCTGCTGCTGGCATACAGATGTGCAGTGAAGATGCTGAGATCTAGGTCAGACAGAGGTTAGCTGTGAGAGGAATACAGGAACACAACTTATTGGAGGCACATATCATATCAAGTAGAACCAAACTGAAGGTAGGATGTTTTCTGGAGGGACAGACAGCACAACGCGTGCATCCACATCAGCAGTTCAGTTCATCTCCAGTCAACACTTCATTTGTCACATTATCAGTCTGTCATAACTTAGCCTTACTGAGTGTAGCTGCACACTGTTGATGCTGAGTGACAGGAAAACAGATGTTATAAGTTTAAGACTAGAGAAATGTTTTGCTGGGAGTCCATCATGTGATGTCATCAGAACGTGAACATGTGTGTGTCCCAGAGGTCTAACAAACGTGTTGAATGCTTTTCAGTTCTCATGAAACACTTATTTAGATATTTAAAATCATGCATCGTTTACATGTTAGCTAGCTTGTCGTCGCTGTCTTTGTTGATGCATTGATTCGTTTCCTGATCTGCTCCCTCTGGTTTGGTTAAGGTAACTAAAGCTACACTAACCAATATTTTGATCATAACAGTGGATTAATGACTATAATGTTCACTGACTTCAGTTTGCCTCAGCACTACAGAGCTTTTACCATTTTTTTTCCTCATGCATTTGTGTCTAATAGACTGATGTGACCGAAAATCTTTGAATTTGGTCCAGTATTGAGCGAGATCGCAAAAAAAGGCGTTCAGGATGCCTGTTGACACCTCACATTCAAAGATGTTTGGTCCCATCAGTCTATTAGACACAAATGCATGAGGAAAATGGGGCCCAGGTTGAAAAAAACGGAGGTTACCTTTTAAGGCGAAATATTTCAGGATTCGGTGAAGACCAAAAAAAGGAGAGTGAATATTGGACACCAAATGAATGATAATGTTGATCTGTGTCTGTCGGATGTAAATAGGCAATATTTCAACATTTTAATAAATTAATATGGCACAAGACTGTGATTTAACAAAGTCACGCTATGCCAGCAGTAACACATAAACATAAACACTTTCTCTTTTTATTTCCTGAAAGGTCAGTGTCATTACTCAGGATCACTCATATCAGTCTCTGGCTGTGTTTTATCCTAGTTATGTAATCAGCAGCTGATGGCTGGGATGTAAAGGATAAGCTGGGACAGACAGTCACAGGTACTCTGGCTGCTATTATCCAGTCTACTGAGAACACATGAAGGACTTTGTTGTTATTACCTTGACCAATAACGGGGTGTATTTCTACAGCCAGTTACCCCCCTTCTTCTTCCCTCTGTTTTTCCATCCATAATTGGAATCCATTAGAATTCAAACGTGCCATCATTAAAGAAAAGCTCTGGGGTAAATTTGGAAGTAATTCATGTTTGCGAGACATTTGCATGGCTCCATAAGTGAGCACAGCAGGGCTCCAGATATATTTTCTCTTTGTCTCAAACGGCTGACAGTTTGTGAGAATAAATAGAGCAGACTCTACACCTCGGGAGATCACTGAGCCCTCTGGAGTCTCTGAAGCTAGTTCTTCATTAATAAACACTTAGCAGTCCCCATTTACCTGCATCCTTCCCTCGCTGCTTCTCCATGTCTCCATCCCTGCACAGGAAAAGAGGAATCATTAGGCTGACTGCGTTTTTTACAGATGCATACTGTACAAGCTGAGAGAGAAAAGAGATACTGCAGGGTCTTTTCAACTGTCTTTCCATAAAGATACTAATAATAATCTGCACAAATATATCAAGTTGTTTCAGCAAGGAAAGTGTATTTGTACAAACTTAATACACAAAGTGCTTTACATCACGTATTAACATAAGAAACAACTACAGCATGAAAAGCAAACTAAAACATTATAGACCTTTTAAAAGAAATAAAAACAGAGAAAGGAATAGTAAATGTGTGCGTGTGCAGTGGATTTAAGGGTTACCAAAGGTGGTGCAACTCTTCATGTTCTTTCACTGGCGTGAAATATATTGTGATATTGTGGTTTTAGCTGCTGGCTAATGTTAAGTTGGTGCTCGTTAACTGGTCAACTACCAATACAAATCGAATCAAGAAAACGTAATTATATGGAGGAAACTGCAGCAATTTTATCAGAATGACATGAATAACCGTTACTAAACATTACTAAATGTAACATGGATAAAATCATCCGCGTACAGATATATTTTAATCGGCAATTGTGTTAAACAATAAAAAATACAACTCCCATAATCCCACGCCACTTCACGACATCATCAAAAGTCCGCTTTTACATCCATTGTTTTGAATGAGAGACCCCTACTGGCAGAAAATTGCATATTGTACGTTTAAATCTGTATCCCGCTCCAAAAGTGAAAGAGAAAGCTAGGATGATGGCAAATGAGCAGACAAAAATTCAGTCAAAAATTCAGCGCAAGGAGTAGTCTTTGACCTCCTCATTCTCTCTTCATTACAACATGGAGTAACGAGTCAGAACAACGTAGAGGCTGCTCAAATCACAGAATGGCCGCGGTGTTGTCCGACCACTATGCAAATCAATGTCAATAATCAACAGTGCACATTTTCAGACAGGCTCTCATGGAAAGACATTCGTAGCGTTGCACTCATTTGTGCACATGAAAAGTCTTGCGTAGCAGGATGATACCACAATTTACATGCGATGAGTCAGACTACACGCAAAGAAAAATGACAGAAATGCTCAAACTCTGCCTGCTTTCTCAGCTCCACACAGCCGGCCAGTTCCAAAGTGAAGTGAGTGTGAATGTGATGGGTTTTGGAAAGATACAGAGATAGGGGCACACAGCCCCCACACCAATGTCGGAAAGGTGTCAGGGGAGGGGATTTCTGAAGCTATTTGACCGCTGATTACCTGCCATTGTGGCCGTTAGCAGTGAAGAGACATTAGAAACCATTTTTCTGCCCACACAGATATGACTCCAATCAAATAACCACAACATTGGCAGTTGGTACAAACAATGTACGCCCACTGTAGAACACTAATGTTGGGGGCGCTATCATCTAACAATAAATAAAACTAAAATCTATTTTTTTTTTATGTGTAAGACACAATTTAACTAAATTTGCACACAGGTCCAAACATACACCAGGGATGCACAGGTAACACTAATTTCTTAGCAAACATTAATTTTATTGTTAGTTCGACTTGTCAACACGCTTTAGGACAAAGATGGCAGAATATGCATTTCGAGGCTCATGAGAGGCTAATTACTGCATTCAGAGAGCATCACTGCTGTTCTTGCACAATGAGCACACATGGACAGCACCCTAATTGCTCATCCTGAAGCTGATTGAGAAATATATAATGGATGTGGGGAGCAGAGCAGCACTCGAACCTCTTCACAGCTGCTGAATGGTGTTGGCCCAGCGCGCTATGTTCCGGTGGAGCCTCTGCCGGCCGCTGACCTCTTGCCCTCGCCTCTCACCTCTGTCCATCACAGCTGCTGCCCAGTTATCATGGACAAGGGCTCCCTTCTTTTGCTCACAGGTGATTTATTTGAGGTGGATAGTGGAAAATAACAGTGCTTTGAAATATTATGAAGCCTGACTCGTGCTGGCTTTTTGACAAAAGCAAAGAGAGAGAAAAGATGGTAATAAGGAGAAAGGAAGGATGGGAGAAAGAAGAGAAGGAGGTGGAGAGTAAAAAGACAAGCCTTCCTGGTTGTGTGTCTGCCTCCGGCTCTACTGCTGGCTAATATAAGCAGTGGAGATAAGCCATAAAAGTTAACATCCCCATGACTCGGTTTCCATTAGAAACACCTCTTTCATTGTGTTTCTAAGAGAATCGTCCTCATTAAAATTCATTGCACCACAGTTTCTCTGACAGATTCCCTCACAGAGCTTAAATAGATTTGCAAAACATGGCATTTTTTTTAATGCCTTCGCCACTATAGCAAATTAAGATATTGTGCACGGCTGTGGCACTGTGACATGACTGAAACAACACTTACATTTCATTGACATTCAGGGACCACCAACAGCCTATCAGAGCCCAGTCCTGGGGTGGGCATCAATCATGGGAGTTGGGCTCTTCTAAAGCAGAGGAACAGGCTTTGACAGGGGCCCATTATTCAGCAGCTCATCTCCGTCGCCTGTCAGCCTGTTGGCCGGCCTTGTATCCAGGGGTCGCCGTCGGTCATCAGTCACATCACTGACATCATTACATCTGGCTCTAGACTGTGTTTTCATCCGTTTAACAAGGTGATAGTAGATGTCACTCAGGAGACAGTAAGAGAGCATCAATTAGCACCAGAGACAGCCGGGGGTCCTACTGGCTCAACAAAGAAGCTTCTTCATGTCTAAAAGACTTCATGTCCCATGATAAACCCCATTACTTTTTATAATGTTGTTGAAACACCAGAACTCTTTTAAAACATATTTAGACAGCGGGACACTTCAGCAAGCCTGCATTCTTAAATGATAAAATAGAACAATGGCCAACATGTCTGTGGTTACAGGTTGGTTATATTTAGGCACCTAAAACTACTTGGCCAAAAGAGTCCACTGATTGTACACCAGTTTCCTGGTCATGAGGAGTATACTCTGTAGAAGCAGTAGTATTAAGTCTTCTGTGATCCTGGAGGAGTCTCCTAACACCCTGATGATGACATCAGTCTCGTCTTGTGTTACAAAAATAGAAGAATAAAGACTAAACCTTACCTATATACCAGTTCTGGGATTGTATTTTTTAAACACTGACTACGTTTACATGCAGCCAATAACCCGTTCAAAACCGGAATATCAGCAATAACCCGGTCGCGCACGGCCATGTAAACACCGGCAAAAACCCGAATATGCTACCTGGGTTACCCCTTTTCTAACCCGAAATTTTGGTCATGTAAACGCGTATCGGCATATCCCCATCACAAGGAACATTGATTTGTGTTCTGCGCATGTTCTATTCGCAAGGATTTTTTGAGTAGAGGAACTTCTTGTATGCGCCAGAAAACATAGTTATAATAATAATTATATATTATAATAATATAGTTATATTTACGTCAATGCAGAAAACTTGCGCGCAGTATACCGGAAGTAAACAAGAAGTAGAGGTAAACATGGCGAGACGCAGCACAGCACCACACTTTTGGAGCGAGGAGGAAACCAGTTTCTTCATTAGTGTGGTGAAAACCATGAATATAATGTCTTTTGTTGACGGCAGAAAGTACCGAGATAGTGAGATTTATAAGAAGGGGACCGAGAAGTTATTGCGTCTTAAGGTTGTCCGTAGGCTACGTCCAGACGCTAACCGTGCGTCGCCGTTTACGTCGGGATATCGCCATTTGATTACAAATTCCATGTAGGAGTAACTCTCTCTGCTCACGCATGTAAACGGGTTATTCCGAATGTTTAAGAAACCCGAATAGTGACCTTAACCCGACCATAACCCGAAAATTGACAGCTTGTAAACGTAGTCACTGACAAGGACTGATTCATGTTGTTCCACAGTATGGTTCCTAAAGACTTTACAGAAAAGGGACTGAGGTAGATTTTAACGAGGGGGATGTGGGGTCACTACCCCTTGATGGTTAGGTCAAAGGGAAAAGAAACCAAATGTTGACCAACCTCGGCTGTTGGTACAGTGGGAGATGGGATGTGAAGTCAAGGCTGTTCCATAACTACTTGTACTCCCATTACAGAAACTATTGGGCTCTGCACCCCCATGTTCAGGCTCAGCTAAGTTTAGGCAACTAAAACTACTTGGTTTCAGTTATCCAAAGGGTTACGGCCAAACAAAACAAACAATGACTGTTGCTAAGAGGCGGGATGAGAGTCAGGCACACGGTAAGCTAAAACATCCACTCGAGCTCCTAACCACATCTGCACACAAGGCGTAGCATGAGCACGCATGTTAGCAGAGCAGCAGCAGTGTTGTTAGCCAGCACACAATCACTGTAGGTATGGACGTAAACACAAGAAAATTGATTAGAAGTTTAAAAATATGTTTGGGGTTGTGGTTATGAGAGTACAGGGTGAGTGAAAACTGAATTGAAGTGCATCTGTGAGAAACACGACTGAACACAGTCTGAGGTTTCGCTGCTCTTTAACAACGGCAAGCATTTTTTCTCCATCTTTCTCTTCTTACGTTATACACAGCTGATGTTCTGCTGTCTGCGGTGAAACTTGCTCTCTGTGTGGCTGTCTGCAGGATTAGTAAAGAGGCAGCAGCAGACAAGGAAAGCCACAAGGGAGTTGGGGGGAATGACATCAGGACGGTGGTGTGTGTGTGTGTGTGTGTGTGTGTGTGTGTGTGTGTGTGTGTGTGTGTGTGTGTGTGTGTGTGTGTGTGTGTGTGTGTGTGTGTGTGTGTGTGTGTGTGTGAGCGTGGGAGTGTGGGTGTGTGTGCGTGAGCGTGTGGGTGTGGGTGTGCGGGAGGAGAAGGGTGTGCACAAAGAAATGTTTTATACAACACAAAAAAATGAAAGTGTGAGGCAGCAAAGGCAGGTGGAAGGGTGCAATTCAAATGGCATTTGTGATAAGGTGACATTTAGAGAAATCTCAACTCCATCTCCTTTTAAAGCAAAGGTCTTATCTTGATCCTAGAAGGCCTGGCTGTTGCTATACAAGTTGTAGTGGTAAAGGAATATACAGCGGCACAGCAGACATTTTAATTGGCAAATTAAGCTATTTTAGAGACACTGATTATACTGCTTTTAGGCCATATATAAACTTGAATTCACTTTCCCCACTTTTTTTGCAATAAAATTTTTTGTATTTTTTAAGCTGAAAAAACTGCCACATAAACTCTTTGTATCTATAATCACACAGTAGTGATCAGTAAGTGTTATGATATATTAGATTATGGCAGAAACAATAGCTGTTGTGATGATCACCAGCCAGAGGTCATAGTTCACCGTCTGTTTTTATTAGACTACATCATTGATCAGAGCTAACAGTTACCATGGAGAAACATGCAATCAGCTGGTGTTTCTCTCCCTTTCACCCCCCATAACTCTCCGCCTGTAGACGGGCCCTGTTGTTGTCAGATAGTGACGGAGCATGTGCAGTGTGGGAAGGAGGATCTCAGCTGTTCATCCTGGAGAACTCATCTCCCCTCCCGTTCCGGTCTTAGGTGAGCCTCAATACTTCCCCAGACCTCCCTTTCCTTTTGGTTGCCATTACCCAAACTAAGCTCATTTGTCCCCCCCAATAGACCCATGATCTGCCTTTTGTTCGGGCCCCAACCTCTCATTCATGTCCCCCAGGAGAGCAGACAAAAGAGGAAAAGACACAGGCCTGAACCCTTTGCCCAGCCAGACTGTGGTAAAGCGGCCATAAAGAGATGCTGGGCTTGAATGGAGCTGCGCTGTGATGGGGAGCTCTCTAGCTTTAATTATGGGCTCTCTCTGTGAGGATGCCCCCCCCCATGTCTATATCTGCAATGTGTGTTGAAGGAAGCTTCAGTTAGTGCATCTTTATTTCCTTAACTTATAGCATAAACTACGATGGCCCTGAGATCTTACGCACTGCACCTAAAGAAAACACAACCACAAAAAAGACAAATCACAATCAAATTAAGGAAACATCTTCTTTGATTTGACAAGACAAACAGTATGCAGCACAATAAAACATGCTGCAATTTATATAGACATCCAAGTGCACAGAAGTGCAAACACTGTACGACAAATACAGACAACAGAGACATGAGGAAATCATCGGAGGAGAGAAGCAACGAAGGAAATGCCTATAGCTCCTCGATGATCCCTTCTGGATGATCCCTCCTCGGTCCTCGGCGCAGAAATAAGAGCTTTGAGACGGCCTTCACCGAGGAGGGACAGAACAACTTCTGGTTCAGCCGAGGACCGAGGAGTGGAGGAGCTATCAGATAAGCAACATGAGATGAAGCCATGCTGTGCTGTGAAGTGATTTTGGTGTAGTGGCTGTACAGGGTATTGCATCGCGGGGGATCATCGCGTCGCACACACTGGCCCAAAAAGCATTTTGCCCATACACAATCATTCATTTGAACATCATTGGAAGTGGAGTGGCTGACAAACGGTGAATACATGCTTCCCAGCATCACAAACCCTTGGAAATGACTGTTGTATAATCAGAATTTGATCAGTAATGTCCAGTAGCATTTAAAAGTGTATGATTACATAATTTTTCATGTGCGTGGGGAGCCAACAGGAAATTAGGCACCTGGAGAAGGACTGTAATGAGCATGGTCTATGGCTCCAAAAGTGAATGATGAGGCTGTTTCTGCACATGTGCCCAGTGGGCAACTCTCATCAGTGCACCATCTTTTAATACAAACTGTGTTTTAACCTTTCACTCTGCTTGGTTTGGCCATTTAAGCTGCAAACTCAAGAACAAGCTTAACAGAATTTTGTCAATGGCTAGCAAAATAGTGGGAAAACCCCCAAAACACAAATTAATGGTGTAGTACCAAAGTATTTGGGATTTCAGATTTTAATGGTACATACTCAACATGCCCATGAGACTAGGGCCAGTGTCCGTTCATGTAAGGTGCCATGTGTGAATAGCGAAGCCAGAATATCCTTTTTTTATACAGGAATAATTTTATGGAATAGTCTTCCACTTCATATCAAAATGGCAGTAACGAAAAGGGATTTTAGACATAAAGTTAGGGCCTACTTATGGAATAAAATAGATAATTAGGGGGAAATAAAATCTAGATTGGGGACAGGGAAATTTATTGTTTGGTAGGTCATGGTGTTTTAGCTGATTTTTTGATGTGTAGTTTTATTTTTTATTGTTTTAATCTTAGGACTGTATGTGTTTTCATGTGTTGTATGTCCTGTTCTCTTACATCAGGGACCATGTTGGAAAAAAGTGTTTCTCGCTTTTACATGTTATCCCTTGGATCCCCTTGTTGTCTTTCTATATCCATAAATAAACCAAACCAAACCAAACACCTGACCCAAATATACACTGAGAGAATGAGGAAGAAAGCTAGGAAAATCACTGCAGATAGTACACACTCTCATTCCAGCCAGTTCGAGCTCCTGAAGTCTGGGAGACGCTTCAGAGTGCCTCTGGCAAAAAGTGTATTTATCCTTTATTCCAAATGCCATCAGTAGCCTCAACCAGACCAAGTGACAACATCCAACTGAGATGCTATTTTAATGTATTTAGGCATATTTCATTAATTTCATCTTTTTATACTCCATTTATTATGTCTGAGATGTTGTCTCTATGTTTATCTGTCTTGTATGGGTGGTGAGCCAAAGAAACACGTCCACCTTGGTGGACATTAAAGATTTATTCTATTCTATTCTATTCACTCCGAACACGCACAGGCATACAGGTTGTTGTCACGGTGTGTGGCTGGAGTTATTTACTCCAGGACTCAGGATTATACAGGCTGTGTTAGCATGTTCAATACTGCGTATTGTATAGTGTGTGTACCTAGTGTATATTTGTTAGAAAATATCTGCAACAATACCTGAATTGCTGTGCAATCCATATGTTTAAATTGAAATAAACTTGATAGAGCATTTTCCAACACTATTGACGAGCAGTCACCACAAACAAGTTTGTGTTGTGTTTTCTGTATATGGTTGTGTTGTCTGTATTTTATTGTATTGTCCGTATTTGGTTGTGTTTTCTGTATGTGTTTGTATTGTCTGTATTTGGTTGTGTTTTCTGTATGTGTTTGTGTTGTCTGTATTTTATTGTATTGTCTGTATGTGGTTGTGTTGTCTGTATTTTATTGTATTGTCTTATTGGTTTTGTTGTCTGTATTTTATTGTATTGTCTGTATGTGGTTGTGTTGTCTGTATTTTATTGTATTGTCTGTATTTGGTTGTGTTTTCTGTATGTGTTTGTGTTGTCTGTATTTTATTGTATTGTCTGTATTTGGTTGTGTTTTCTGTATGTGTTTGTGTTGTCTGTATTTTATTGTATTGTCTGTATATGGTTGTGTTGTCTGTATTTTATTGTATTGTCTGTATATGGTTGTGTTGTCTGTATTTTATTGTATTGTCTGTATTTTATTGTGTTTTCTGTATGTGTTTGTGTTGTCTGTATTTTATTGTATTGTCTGTATATGGTTGTGTTGTCTGTATTTTATTGTATTGTCTGTATTTGGTTGTGTTGTCTGTATTTTATTGTATTGTCTGTATATGGTTGTGTTGTCTGTATTTTATTGTATTGTCTGTATTTGGTTGTGTTTTCTGTATGTGGTTGTGTTGTCTGTATTTTATTGTATTGTCTGTATTTGGTTGTGTTGTCTGTATTTTATTGTATTGTCTGTATTTTATTGTATTGTCTGTATTTGGTTGTGTTTTCTGTATGTGTTTGTGTTGACTGTATTTTATTGTATTGTCTGTATTTGGTTGTGTTTTCTGTATGTGTTTGTGTTGTCTGTATTTTATTGTATTGTCTGTATTTGGTTGTGTTTTCTGTATGTGTTTGTGTTGTCTGTATTTTATTGTATTGTCTGTATGTGGTTGTGTTTTCTGTATGTGTTTGTGTTGTCTGTATTTTATTGTATTGTCTGTATTTGGTTGTGTTTTCTGTATGTGTTTGTGTTGTCTGTATTTTATTGTATTGTCTGTATGTGTTGTGTTGTCTGTATTTTATTGTATTGTCTGTATTTGGTTGTGTTTTCTGTATTTTATTGTATTGTCTGTATATGGTTGTGTTGTCTGTATTTTATTGTATTGTCTGTATTTGGTTGTGTTTTCTGTATGTGGTTGTGTTGTCTGTATTTTATTGTATTGTCTGTATTTGGTTGTGTTGTCTGTATTTTATTGTATTGTCTGTATTTTATTGTATTGTCTGTATTTGGTTGTGTTTTCTGTATGTGGTTGTGTTGTCTGTATTTTATTGTATTGTCTGTATTTGGTTGTGTTTTCTGTATATGGTTGTGCTTTTTGTATTTGGTTGTATTGTCTGTATTTGAGTAGTAGTTGATCTTTCACGGCCACCATAGCAAACAGTGGCCGGTATGTGCACTCTGTGTTTGTATGCTGAGGAAGCAGGATATAGGATTTTTTTCTTTTCACCGCAGTGCAACTTGTTCCTGATAGTAAAATATCAGCTCTGGATCCTTGATGTCAGATTGAATTCTGCAGCTTACGCTTCTAGTTTGCGGCAAAAATCACATCATATTTAAACCATAAGCTATATTACTGTAGCTCAGGCTTTATATGCTTGTAGGAATACTCTGAACTCCCCGACATGTTAATCTACAAAGCAATAAAGTCTGACATATACTGTAGCTGTGTTTCTGTCTCCACCTGTGTGATGTTCAATATGAGCTTGGGTTCAGCGAGGAGACAACGGGTGGGATCTGCCATACTGTTCTATAGGGGCTGCACGGCTTAAAATAGAAGAGATAAGGACCACGTCTCGGGAGGAATCCATGCTGTTACATATTATTACACAAAAAAATATGGTGTGGGCTGATATGTGTTCTGCGTAGAAATGAGGCACACAGAATTGTAAACTGAAAATGAAAGGTTTTAAAGATAATGCCTGCTAATACAAAATAATGTTGGCATGAAAGTAAAAAACAACAACAAGTAAATAAGATCCCAGTGTAGCCCTTTAATGATGCACAGTGTCCTATTTATATCAAAGTAATGTGAAAGAAAATATACCTATAAGCAGTGTAGAAAATGAACTATCAGTGGAGTCAGGCATGACAAGGGGCTAAACGTTTCCCCACAGGAAATAATAAACTCAGCAGTGAAATAATAAGCTGTTTTATAAACAAGTGAAGTAAATTCTCCTCCATCACCAACACTGGAAGCCTTGAGTTTGGCAACTTTGGCAACTTACGTTAGCCAACGGCTGAATCAGGCTGCTTGGTCACTCCACTTCTTTGCCGAGAGAACAGACGAAGGCCCGGGCGGTCTGGTTAGCCATCTCCCGGTGTCAGTTGTCGTCCGGACGGGGAGTGAAGCAGAGGGACCGTCGGCTCTGTGCTGCTGCTAGCTAAATGGGGAAACACTGTTCTGTTGTTTGTATCATAGCAACACTTTACACTTTGCCTTTTACACTCAGGCGCAGAACGTACGTGGTAGTTGGCTGTCGGCTATAGTTTTTTGCAGCGTGCTTAAGTGCAACTTTTTGGCCAAGACACCATGCAGGTCACAGGCGACCTGAGGCAACGCCAGTCGGGCTTCGTCGCCACTAGTTCTTTGTCATCTTCTTAGCCTCTCAGGGCCTCAATATTCACTGCTTCACTCTTGGTTCGGTGATACTATGTTGATAATGTTCTGCAATGTCTGAACACAGTCATTAGGTTGTCTAGAGCCCTCTTAAAGATACAGTACAGGCCAAAAGTTTGGACACACCTTCTCATTCAATGCGTTTCCTTTTTATTTTCATGACTATTTACATTGTAGATTCTCACTGAAGGCATCAAAACTATGAATTAACACATATGGAATTATGTACTTAACAAAAAAGTGTGAAATAACTGAAAACATGTCTTATATTTTAGATTCTTCAAAGTAGCCACCCTTTGTTTTTTTATTAATAAGGGAACAAATTCCACTAATTAACCCTGACAAAGCACACCAGTGAAGTGAAAACCATTTCAGGTGACTACCTCATGAAGCTCATTGAGAGAACACCAAGGGTTTGCAGAGTTATCAAAAAAAGCAAAGGGTGGCTACTTTGAAGAATCTAAAATATAAGACATGTTTTCAGTTATTTCACACTTTTTTGTTAAGTACATAATTCCATATGTGTTCATTCATAGTTTTGATGCCTTCAGTGAGAATCTACAATGTAAATAGTCATGAAAATAAAGAAACACATTGAATGAGAAGGTGTGTCCAAACTTTTGGCCTGTACTGTACATATGATGCAGTTCACTCTCTTCTCCACCCTTTCCACTTACATTTTTGAGACTTGTAACCTGTGTTCACTTGGGTGTCCCAGTGGGTTTGTGTGCCATTGCTCCCTGTCACTCCTGGATGAGGTCAGGTCACAGGGGGTCAGTTCACCCAGGAGGTCCCCACCTTTTGCTAACTACATTCTGCTCCGTGCTGTCTGGGAATGGACGACAGCAATTTTTGGACAGTCCAAGCAGATCATGGATCCTCTCTCTTCCAAATCAAAGTACTTGATTGAAGAACATTTGACATTTAATTTTATTTAAAGTCTTATTTGTCATCGCTAGTTGAACAGCCTTCCTTCACCTAACCGTTCAAACTAAACATGACTTTCAACATTGGCTTCCTGTAGCTTAGTCAGGTCCCTGGTAATCAAGTTCTCATTCAGCCTAAAACCCAGAGTCTTTTGTGCACAGCCAGCCAGGGGGGAATGGTTTACTTGTCTTGACATGTTTTGTTAGACCTCTGTTTGTAAGGATGTTGGTGTTCAGTGGTTAAAATGGGCCATTTATTATAAAAAAACATAATTGTGTGAGAGAGGAATAATGAGGGGTTAGTTTTTATTGCGTAACACGTGGCCTGTAAATCAGTCTGCGGTCTGAAAGGGTGCTTATATTCTCTGTCATTTTGTAGCATCAAATGTCTTGTGTATAAAACAGATCGTGAGAGTTAAAGTGTGTGCACTGTCAGCATTGTCACTCGCAGGCGGCAGTCAGAGGGAACAGGGTGCTAACTGTATCAACACAAAAGGTGAATGGTTCATGAGGTCAAAGGTTAGGGACCACAGCAAAGATACGAGGCCCTGACGCTGTGTTGAAGACATTTATTGGCCATTTATACAGATGGGTGCAGCAGTGGGGACTGTGTGTGGCCTGAAACAACTCCTTTGCCTTAACATGTAGTTTTAGTGTATCCATCAGTAGGTCTCTGCAGCATCTCTGGCTGTAGCGTGGTTTGGAAGCTATAGATAGTCAGTTGCACACCGGTCAGTCACACACAACAAAGCCAATAAACAAATGACTTATGAGTTTAAATAAGAACATAAGATGAAACGTAAACTAACATTGGGGTGTGTGATCAGTAAGAATGTATGTGCAGTGTTGTATGGTGCAGCAACACAAATCAAAAGAGCATCCAAAAGCCAGGATGATGGAAAGAGAGGAAAGGGCACAACTGAATCCTAGAGGCTTTTAAAGGTTGCCTGGCCCACAGAGCCAGGTGCAGCCAGTGTTCCTGATGAACCCAAGAGCTGCCACTCTACTGACGTGCCTCTGTCACGCCCACCTGTTGACCCTCTGCCACGCCCACCTGTTGACCCTCTGCCACGCCCACCTGCTGACCCTCTGCCACGCCCACCTGCTGACCCTCTGCCACGCCCACCTGCTGACCTGCAAGGAAAGCAGCCACACAAACAAAGCAGGCAGACATGGTGGAGAGGGTCGTCACACACAGGTTTTAATTCTTTTTTCAGTACAAGGGCTGCACTGGTACAGACATACTGCGTTCAGGAAATAGAAAGAGCCTTGCAGTGTTCTTATCTTCACCTTTTAATTAACTAACTGCCAGCAATCAAAATGGAAGCATTAAAGCAACACTATGTAACTTTTAGCTGCAGCTGTAGTTCCAATGAGACAACCTGTAGGGGGACCGAAGCGGGAAAAGTTACATAGGCTGTGTCTCAAACCGCACACTTCTGCCAGTATACTGCTAATGGACACTGACCACTTCCTGCCGTAGTGCCCACTTTGGATGGTTAGTGTTGTCCCAAACGGAACACTTATGTTAAAACACTTACCGGAAATGACGAGCGGTCGGCTTGCCCCGCTGCCTCTCACAATCTGACGAAAATCTCTTAAACTGACCTTTGTTGATCTGAAATGAAGACAGATTCAACAACTGCACGGCCTATTTCTCGCTTAAAATGTTTTCAGAAACACGTTTCGGTTAACTATTTTCATAAAATACGAGATCGTATTCTGAACGAGTCGCCATTATGCTCTGTTGTGAAATCCGGGAGAAGCCAGACCCATGTGACGTGTTCATCCAATCAGCTGCCAGTCGGCGTCCCTGGTCCCTCCCCTTTCCGCTGCAAAGTCAAGATGGCGCCCGTTTAGTGCCCCATCGTTCCACACTGAACTTTTTGACCGTTTTTAGGGGGTCATCCGGGTACTCTCAGTGCACTGACTTTTTGCGTTATCTGTGACACAGCCATAGTGTTGCTTTAAAACCTTAAACAGTGTTAGAAATGGACTTGACTACTGTAGGACTAACATTAGCGTGTTTGAATCAGTCCAGATGGTGACTGACTAACCAACTCAGGGTGGACTGCAGCTCTATGTGCTGCTCACTGCTGAGCTCATTCAGTACTACCAACCTGTTTACTCCACTTTTGTACTCTTTATTTACAAGTTAAACAGATTTAGAGGTGTTCGTAGGCAGATTTCCACAGGGCAGCCAGGTTAGCTCATACCTGCCAACACTCCCGTTTTTCCCGGGTTCCTCCCGTTTTTTAGCCCTATCTCCCAGACCCCTCCCGGTTTGTTATTTCTCTCGGGAAACTCCCGTAATTTGCATGGCCCAAACTCCATTTATAAATAATCAGACCAATATGTTTGTCTAATGTAAATGGACTGTTCCATTAGTAGTCTTAATGACTACTCAAAGTGCTTTAACACAGTACAGGAACCATTCACCATTCACACACATTCATACACTGTGGCCGAGGCTGCCATACAAGGTGCCACCTGCTCATCAGGTAAACATTCACACACATTTACACTCCGATGGCATCGGGGGCAACTCGGGGTTCAGGGTCTTGCCCAAGGACACTCCGGCATGGAACTGCAGTTCCTCCATCGAACCACCAACCTTCTGATTGGCAGGCGACCTCTCTACCACTTAGCCACAGCCGCCCAGTTGCCAGATCTTGTATGAAATGCATCCTATTCACACAATCCACACACCGTATACAATTTTCAACCTGTTTGTCACCTCAACCTGGCAACCTATAACCCTCAACCTGGCAACCTATAACCCAGTTGCGCAGTTGATCCCGAAAACGAGCCGATAAAAATGGCAGGTGAAGGCAGTGTTCCCGCAAATAAATCAAAATATAGCTGTAAATTTCAACAGTGTTAGGCGCAACAATTTACATGCATCTTACCTAGTCATATCGACAACCTCCACGCTGTTTGTAAGGTGTGTCGCATTGATTTTAATGTAGTGCATGGCGGGAAAAATGACATTACCCAGCACATTAAAACACAGCGGGTCTTACAGTACACTTAAAAGTAAAAGTAATTATTTTTGACATGTTCCTTTAATTGTAGAATTGTTGGCTTGTTCCTCTCTCTAGTTCCTCCAGTCAGGTTCTTCCTAGTTCTTCACATCTTAAGCCTGTTTCTTTGACCTCTAAACTACAATCCCTCTTAGAGTAGACAATTACTTTTACATATATGATGCAAATAGCTATGCAAACATCTGCAGAAAAGCAAAACAGAAACCCTTGGTTCATCTCTGCCTGCATGTCCCATGAAAGCTATGGTGGGGCCCATCTTTTCCCTGCGTTATGAATTATGGATCACTGCTAATAGGCTGTTTCTCCCTTGTTTAACTTGGCGTGGCCACAGGCTTGTTGCTGATGATGACTGCTTCTACTTGGACTCCCTACCTCAGTGCTCATCACCTACATTAAGCTTCCCACCACTGTGTTATTGTCTCATTATTGCATTACAGAGGCAGGGGCTTCAGTAGCTTAGGGAGGAGGAGGCAGACTGGGTCTCTGTCCAAGTGACCCTCCCTGAGGACTTAACCCACACCGTCCCACCTCGCTGCTGCATAATGGATGAAGGACAGACATGGAGGCAGGGAGGGAATGGGAGTGGGGCCTTATTACCTTGTGATTCATTTTTAATGAGGTAAACAGGTCTTTCCAGGTCACCTGCAAGCTCACACACACCCATGGCGGGTGGTGTGTCTTCCCCATTGCTGCCTTATTGCTGCCCGCGTTGACATCCTCCATGGCTGCAGGGGCTCCATATTATAATTAGGTCTCACTGTCATTGACAGAACGTGTCTCACTTCCCACAGAGTCCCTTTCCTTTCCTTCAAGTTAGATGGCACCAATTATACAGTGGCAAGAAGACCTTATTATAAGTGCTGTAGGCAACCTGTGACTCACTTTTCCTCTTGCTGCCACTAGATTAAGTTTTCCAGTTTACACAGTTATACACTGAATACCAGCTCCACAATTAAGTTACTGTATATTCTTTCATAATTGATTTCATTGCACTTTGCAGGTCATAAATTGGATTTTTTGGTTTTTGGAAACAGCCTGTGCTTATGCAGTCCCTGGCAACATCAGTGCTGTAACATGCAGTGCAGATAGTTGTTCTCTCTTTACTCTGCATGTTATTGTAGCATTTTTCCGTCTGTGTATATGTTAAATGACAGCCGATAAAACTGAACATTGTTGTGCTCTAATGGAAATAAAATGGGTTTCCTCATGCAGACGCCTGGTTCCGGAGCGGCAGGAATGGATGACAGGCGAGGATGCACGTACGAGGTGTCATCTGGGAAATCAAACCCGCTCAGTTCACTTGCTCTGAAAGTCGATGAACAGGTACGCCTTCGCAAACAGGGAGGTGGAGAACTCCCATAGCAATTCTCTGCGAAGCCTGGCGAGGCTGTGAAGGAAGGAGAGAGAAAGAGAGAGAGAGTGCGACAGGAAGGTGATAACAGGAACAGATGGAGAGATGCAGGGACTCTACATTTACAGTCATTTAAACCAGGTGCTATACATAGCCAAGCTTTCAACCCATCATCTCATCTAAATGATATCATTAAAGCCAGAAGTCATTAAAAAAGATCTATGCCCCCAGACTGTATAGATTTCCTCCCTCTCTCTTGGGAGCGGGGATGAAAATGAATTTAGGGCCCCTCAAGTCATTGAATTTGCTTTTTATCACCCGATAGCCGTGCTACATATGTGCCATTGTGCTGTATATAGGATTAGAGAGGATATTTTCTGCCTGACTGGCTACCGGCTCTCAGCAACAAGATGAGGATCATTTCCCCTGCTAAGAAAAGCTCCACACTCCACCAAACCCTCAGCACACACACCCCACTGATGTTCGGTATGGATCTTCACTCACATACCACCAATCATTATCAACACTTGGGGAATTTGAGATTTGAAAAGCATACTTCCCCAAAGGCCTTTGCATATATGTTAGAAAAACATATTTATTTAGCTTGAAACTGACTTGTTTCCCTGGACCCGACACCTTTTAAAGTTTTCTCAAGAAATTATACATCAGACATAAGAGAGAAGTTATATATGTGAAGGTCTTTATCATTCCCCACCATCATCAGCACCCGCAGGCCCTGTATGATCAGTCTGAGGGGTCATATTCTGACTTAATGAATGTCACGCTATCCTCCACACTGGCTCTCATGGAAGATCTTTTGATGCTCATTTCTCTGCTCTTTGAAGTCTGCATTTTCCCCCAGAAGGAGGGGTCGATAGGAGCTGTGTGAGTAGGATCCTCCTAAGCGCCTTGTTCCTGTGTTTATTGGAGGCGGTTCTGCCTGTTTACATCACAGTCTGGAGTGCAGAACGGCTGGTAATTGCAACCAGCGTACTTTTGGTACCCCAAGCAAACTCTAATCAAGAGATGGTTACTGATCCAGTGTGTCAGGTTGTACATGGTGATTGCTGCCTGGGCAGTTGAATGAATGTCAGAGTCAAAAAAGAAGAACCTACCCTTTAGGCGAGGCAATTTCCAGAACACAGACTCATACTAATCCATAATAATTGCATTATACCCATTTGTGATAGCATTTATATTTCAAACTTTTTGTCAGCCATCACCAGTCTATACATTTGCTTTCTGAAATTGCTTTTCTATGCAGTAGTTTTCATTGTAAGTGGCAGAATATACCTTTATTAACTGCATACCCACACACAAGGGATTCACAGCTAGTGCCGGACATTTGAATTAGGGTGTTGTGGTTGCTGACTGTCTTCTGTCTGGCCTTCTCTGTCAAGGCAAGAATTTAGGAAAGACATGGGGTACATCTCATGTTGCTTATCTGATAGCTCCTCGACTCCTCGGTCCTCGGCTGAACCAGAAGTTGTTCTGTCCCTCCTCAGTGAGGCCATCTCAAAGCTCTTATTTCTGCCCTGAGGACCGAGGAGGGATCATCGAGGAGCTATAGGTGAGGAAACAGATAGCAGCCTTCCCAGAAGCCGTGCAGCTGAAGGAGTTGTTAACTCTGCCCAAACAGCTGACGTATTCACGTGACGCTTCAGAGGAAAGGACGTCTCGTCCCTCTAAAACACATTTGCTCGTTGCCTCTCTCCTCCGATAATTTCCTCGCGTCTCTCTCGTGCCTCCTCGGTGGGAGGGACTAAGAGGAAGGGAGGCAAGTGGACGACTCGAGGAAGCAATTTAAGCAACATGAGATGCTGCTATGGTAGGTTTGGCTGTGCTGTAAACCATGTCGGCACGAGTTGCTCTTCCTCTGTTATATTGCTGATAGACTCACTGATCGCTGCCCCTGGTGGTCAATACACGTGCCATTTGAAACAAAACTGTATTATAAAGGTCTTCAGGAGTCCACTCAGTTCATAGAACCCGAGATCGGACCCAATACTCAAATCCACATTATTTTTGGTCTAGCTTAGCGTGAAGCTTGTGTCTGAGTGAGAATGTGTCTAAAATCAAATGGATCCATGCAAACATTTGACCTCTACTGTATAATTGAAATGCATTTGCACACAGACGTATCACCAAATCAACCAGGACTGAAATCTTAAGGATTGTAACGGTAAGGCACTGTCACACCAACATTTAAAACAGTTCCTGAATCTATTTATTTCAATGTAATATATCTTCTTGAATAGTTTGTGTCAAATTCAACTTTAGTAAACATTGACATGCAAATTTACACTATTGACCAAAACACAACATTGCTAACCTCTGAGGGAATGGAGAGCCCAAAATGGAGAAAGCTACCATTTCTTTATAAGCTGCACTTTTATGTAATCCTCCACAGTCAGAGTATAGAGTGTATCCCAAAATGTCATGGTGTGCAGACAGATATGAGACATGTTGAAAGCACAAAGACAACTTATTGTCCACTCAGCGCCCGAGTTAACTAGCAAGTTAGCCATTAGCACGCCAGCCACAGTAGTTCACCAAGTAGACCTGCCAGTAGTATATATCGTCAAGCTTCTTGAACCAAATATTTTGTTCATTTGACTGATTTCACAGTGCCCCTTTCTGGTGTGACTGGGCTTTTATGCAGAACAACCAAAAACAGCAGCATTGATGATTTTATTGTACTTTATACAGTGTTTTTCTGTGTCCTCATCAGCGTCACAAATGGAGCTGTGGCGCTCCCTGTTCACTCCCTGCTTTCAACTTCTTAAATGCTATGTAAATGCAGGCCCTGCATTCACTCATATCTTGCTTTCTATTGGCTTGCCTGCTGCAATTTGCTGCTAATGGTCCAAGCACCCCCTCCCCTCCATCGCCCCCCTTTTCCTTTCCGACTCTCTTTCTCTCAGTTACTCTCTCTCGCTCTTTCTCTCCAGCCTTGAGGCGTCCTGTTTCAGCTCCTTCGCTTTCAGTCACAATACTGAGGAGGGTGAATGGGTGGGGGGCATTTAAGAGAGCAGTAGGTGGGAGTGGAGTCTGACCGCAGAGGGGCTACTGTTCAGAAGAAAGGGAACTATTTCTCTCTCTCTCTCTCTCTCTCTCTCTCTCTCTCTCTCTCTCTCTCTCCTCACTGGCTGCACAGCATCAGCCGGCTCTCTAGGTAGACTTGAGTAACCGCTGTAAGAGAACAGAGAGCAGAGGGAAGATGACAGAGCTGTCAGCGCTCTGAGAGATACACACTGCTGAGAACATTTGGATCGGGGCTGGCTGATAAGACGCTCTTCAACACTGTTTCTGCTTCCATTTTCTAGTCAGTGGAGACGCTGTGGGCATTGTGTGGTAAGTCACCTTCCTTACCTGCATGGAGCCGCTGTGTTCCAATATGAGCAGGATGAATGGGCTGATTGCTTTATTAATTACCATCATTGAGAAAAATGAAATGCAAAGCTTGCAACTTTACAACTTCAACTACATTCTCCCAGATTATTTCTACTTTTATATAAGTTGATATTTAAACTTTCTGGAGTAATTATTTTCTGTTTTAGTCATTTTGATGAAATGCCCTGTGGGGCTGAGAATATTTGCGATTCTTCTGTTGATTATAATTGTTTAATTTACAAAACGTTAAAACAGTAAAATAAAAAATGCTGTAACATTTTCAAATTACTTTTGTCCAATAGCCCAAAATGAAGTTAATTAATTAAGTTTAAAATTATATAAAATCCTCCCATTCGAAAAACTAAAAGCAATAAACATTTGACATGTTTGCTTGATAAATGATTGACCATTAATTGATTATCAATATTATTGCCAGTTAAGAATGTGGGTGATGTTAGCAATAAAAAAAACATTATTTCCATCCATCAAAGCATCTTCTGTAATTCATCATGTTTTACAAGCGAGGAATTCAGAGACCGGCTTCATTTGGCTCTTTACTGACTGCACCTGGGTGCCAATTATCTTTTACTGTCAAAGTTTTCTTCTCGCTGGCTATTTCCTATTTATTAGCAGAGCAGTTACAGTTAAAGGAGTAATGTGTTCAGAGATGGAAGTCTGTGATGATCAGATTAATTCTTCTGCTGGCATTAGGGCTGATGCTGATAGGATAGCAGAGAAGAACTGGGTAGGGTTAGTGTGTGTGTGTGTGTGTGTGTGTGTGTGTGTGTGTGTGTGTGTGTGTGTGTGCCCCTGTCCATGTGTGTGTGTGTGTGTGTGTGTGCATGTGTGTGTTGCTTGCCGGAGTAGCTCCAGCTGTACACTTTATGGTTGCCAGCAGACAGTAGGCTTGTGTAACCCAGGAGACAGACAGCTGCTCTGTATTAGATGCTGCTGGTTGGTTCCTCTCCCAGATCTCCAACACCACACACACACACACACACACAGACACATTTTCTCCATGTGCTTCCCAGTCTCATATCTTTAGGTCAGCTTCATGTGTTTGTCAGTTGAGATTGCAGAAAGAGAAACAGACAATATGAAATAAAGGATGTTTGATGGATTAGTAAATAAGATGGTATTCACTGATATGGTTGTTTGACAGTAAATATATCTTTTCTGGCATGCTGTCAAGTGCTCACAATGTTTACCGTCCATCAATTGTGTTAAAGAAATTGTAAGGATTCAAACGAGCTGATGTAACTTTTGCCTAACAGCGTCCTCTGTGACCATATGTGTCAATTACGGGTTAAGGCTAAATACTAAAATTTAGTGTAACAGCAGCACAAGTAAAGAAGAGTCATTAGTAATGTTTCTGAGTATCAGTTACACAGCCATGTCTGGATAAGGTTTCCTAACATTAGCCACAATAAGCTCCTGGTCATACCAGACCATCCCCGGAGTGTGTTGCATTGAGAAGGGTGCATTTTACTGCTTATGATTTCAACTTTTCATTTTTATGAGAACGGATGGGCTGTTTCTGCTTACAATATTTACATGGTCTCTACATTCATTTATACATTCAGTCAGAGTTTTTAGCGTCAAATCTTAATCTTGCCAGAGTGAGCAAGTCTCCAAATCTGTATCCAGCCCACAGTGGGATTCTCCACTGGAAGCTAATGGGATTCTTTAGCTAAGTTAGCAGGTCTCTAAGGCAGGATTTATTGCAGGGTTCACAGATTTACACTGTATACCCCTGTAGCTATTTGTGGAAAATTGTATCCTCATGGTGCCTGATGTTGGAACTCATAAGTATATCTTAGCGAGAGAGAGAGTTAATGGGGGGGAGGGTGGGGGGTCAGTGGGTGTGTGTGGTGGGCTGTGATGGAGGAGACCCAGAGGATACCAGGGCAGCGTCTGCTGGATGGTGATTGTGTCTGATGCGGAGATGCGGACACAATGAAGGAGCCTGGCTGAGTGTCAGCAGCTAACACTTCAGGTTCACTGGTTCACTCAGTCCATCGGACATATCTCTTGTCTTATTGTGATTTATTTCAAGGATAATCGAACATGAGATTCGGCTGACATACTGATTATTTATGCATATCTGCTGTCTGATTGTTGGTGGCAGCGCAGGCTTGGTGCATTAATGTTTCATGAAGCTTTGGTTATGCATAAGAGTAGCCACTGACAGTGACACTCGGTATAACGATGAGTGGGAAACAAGCCTTTGTTTGGACAGCTGTTAGTTCCCAACGCTCCATGCCCCACAAAGCGCTCTGAGAGGGTGACTGTCTTTAACCCCACTTAGCTCATTGAGGGTATTTTCAGATGAGCCACACTAGACTCAGGAGGGATGCAGATATGTTTTGGTTGGACTAAATGAACATTGTCACCTCCTCTCCTGCCCTTCCCTCTGTCTCTCTTCTTCAACATTGTCACTGGTTTCTGATGGAATGTTTAGATAGTCCATCTTTAGATAGTCCATCTTTAGATATTGCGATGTTCAATTCAATTTAGCCAGATTTTATATAACTTTTGAGTACATCGTTGGATGTTTTCACCTGGACTTTGCTGCCCAGTTTCTATGACCACCTGTGGCCCAGATGGTTCTCAATACCTTGAATCTAGTGAACCAAACGACACATTCAGCACAGTGAAACTGAAGGTCTAATGTTAAGAGAGGACAGTCAAACAGTAAAACACAAATCACTGCCTGAAGTATAGAAAATAAAAGCATTTTTCTACAGAGATTCATGGTTCCCAGAGGATGAATCCTTCTGACTTTTCCTCTAGTGCCACCAGCAGCTCAGACTCAAGATTTTGTTTTGAAACCAAATACCCATAAAACTACTGACATTCCCATCAGCTTCAGCTATAGTTGTGTAGTAGGTGTCACGTTTTTTACATGACGTACATTTTAGGAAAATCTGATCAAGGAAGATTCAAATTCTGAGATTATTGGTTGAACTTGAAGGATTCTTTCTCCACACAATATTGTTCAAACACGTTTGTCAGGCACTAATTATGGCAATATCCCCACAACAGTCACCATAGTCTTTCCCTGTGTCCCACTCAGGCCTAGTCTGACTACTCAATCACACAACCCCCCCCTTTCCCCTTAGCAAAAAACCCCCCAAAAAAAACCCCTTTTTAAAAAAAACCACAAAAAATTTTAAAAAAAAAAAAAAAAGAAAAAAAGAGAAAAAAAATTATGAAATGAAGAGAAAAAAAAAAAAAAAAAAAAAAAAAAATTAAAAAAAAAAAAAAAATATTTTATTAAAAAAAAAAAAAAAAAAAAAAAAAAAAAAAAAAGAAAGCATTTGTATTGGCCGCCCCTTCATTGGAGGCATCGAATAGATGAACACATGTGGTAGACACTTCGCTCTGACACTTTGCCTCCACCAGTGACCTCCCACATTGGAATGCATGAGCCATAATGTTGTTGGAACAAGATGGAGGCCCTTTAGAGAGGGGCAGACAATTTAAATTGGGGAAAATAGTAAAAGAACGGGGAAGCCAATGAAGAGCCGACCCCGGGGACCGGGGTCATTAGGCTCATACAAGTGTCTGAATGAAAGGCATTCCCAATTTGGACATGCAACACGCTTCAGGCTTTCATCACAAACAAGGACAAACAGATGTCCGGGTACCACCGCCAACATACTCGCTTCCATTTATAGTGGAGAGAAAAAACTCCTTTCCATCCTGCTTGAATGGAATCAACCAATAAACCTCCAGTGTAAAGTGCTGAAATATGCAGTATGTGGAAGGCCTTGCAAAGTCCTCTTACACGTTTACTCAGCCTTCCTTGCACTTTCTTGGAAATCTCTTCCTCCAATGTCTGGATTTACCATTCTAGTCATTGTACGACTCAAATTACAAAAATATTTCACATAGGAAAAGGGGATTTTCTGTTCTCCAGATGATTGAAAATAGTTTTGTTTGGTACAAAAAAGCAAATACTGTTTGTTAGTAGTAAGTTCACAAAAAGTGACAGTCATGCTATACTGTATAAGCAAGCCAAACACTCTCTTGAGATGGTGCTCTCTCCTTGCAGCTGATTACCTGAGAGGAAGGTGTTTGTTACATGGTAAGCTTAGACGAGTCCTAGAAGTCGACATCAATACCTCTGTGTAGCATTACGACACAGGCAGCAGCCCGGTACCAGCCAGATTTTTGTAGTAATTGCAGTCTTGTGTGAAAGCTGAGGGGAGAAAATAGGTAGAACGGAGGGCTACACAATTACAAGTGCCTGGAGAAAAACAGCAGGTGGATGTGCTGTAAAGGCTGCACATGAGGCTGCCAAGTCTCCACACCACACAGGGGTTAGCTAATAAACAGTGGGTCACCAGCACCCAGCATGTTCAAAAGCTCATGAACAATGACTAGCTTCCAACCTCTCCATCTGGACCCAGCGAGAACAGCAGCACTAGACGGAAGCGCCGCAGGGAAAGAGCCATAAAGAATATGGATGGGCCTCAGGGCGAGCCGCGAGTCAAATCACAATGCAGTAAAAAACAAATTGAGATTTGACTGTCTGCTGTGCGATTGACCCAGTGAGCACTCTTGTTCACTCCACATTAGTTTTCTCCGTATCTTAGTGTCAAAGTCGGAAATTGGTTTTGGTCGAAGAAATAGACTTTTTTGGGGCGGTATCAATCAGACATGTCAGCTCTGGCTCCAAAGCACTGTGGCGGTTCTGTGAGTGCGATAGGACTCAGCCTTGGCACGGCGCTCTCTCCGAGTCTCCAGATAAGTGTTTCTGCCGGTATCTCAGATCCAGCCTCCCCATCTGCCTTATCAGCCATGAACACACTAACCCCCCCCAATCCCCCGCTATCTGTGTCATCAGATCCAATGGGGTCACAGAGGAGAGCCAATCAGCACAGCTTTCTTTTCATCCATCGAAAAGAGAGTATTCCCCATTTCATATCTGTTTAACAAGTCAAATTATTATTTATGTTGTACCATCTGGGACATAATGATATGAATGTTGTAGTGAAAATATTGATATGCTTTATTGATTTCACGTTAGTGCCTTCAGTCAGATTTGTTAGGCGTGAGAGGAAATAACAAATATTTTATTTTTAAAGGCAAAGAAGCTTTGTTAGAAGTTGAATATAATTAGGGCCGAGCAGCAAAACTAATTGTCCTGATGGTGGCGCTACAACAGCCATCTTAAATACTAAACTTTAAAAATTCATAACAAATCAGCAGTACATGCTACAATGTCGCAACTTATGCAAAACTGTAGCCCCAATAGACAAATACTTTGTTCTGCTGTTATCTTGTAGCAATTTTGAAGTCCATCACTACTTTTTGCAAAAACTGCAAAACTTCTTAAACCTATCTCCTCCCACATTTTTCAATTGAAACCAAATTTGGGCAACTTCATCTTCAGACTGTCCTCCACAAATTTACTTTCTAAGCTTCTGGAAGGGCTATGAAGACACAGATGAGGTCTCTGGAAAGGGCTAGCTCTCAGCCATTCAGGTAGCGCTACGGTGAGACGATCGGTCCGAAACAAACGGAACATACGTGCAAGTTGATTCATAATCATTTATTTATGTTACAAAGACACTATAAAATACTGTAATTCCATGATGGATTAAAAAAAAGCTTCTGGATGGGCTACAATTGTCAGAGGACCTTGATGAAACGGCGCTTTTCTCTGCTTCCAAACAAAAAAAAAGTAAGTCTCTAACTGTTACACTGTATTGATCTGGAGATATTAAATAAGACATATGAAGTGTTGTGAATGACATGTTTGTCTACGACAGCGGCGACCTTGTTAACATCCAAGAAAAACTCTCACCTTAAAAGTTGCCAGTAGCCTTTGAGCAGCACAGTGAATTCAATTTATTTATTTTTTTATCAAGCTATAGCTAACTGTTAACTAGTAAAGTTGACAAGGCAGCAAAACAGACTTTCATTTTATAGTAAGAGTTGACTAATATAATGTAGACTTCCATTGGTTACATAACCTGAGCCACAACTGAAGCGTTAGCATGTCATAGGTGCGCTCTGGTACTAAACAACAGCAGAGACTGAAGCAAACAAAGACCCATTTCACATTACACACAGTCATTTTTGTAAACATAAAAATATGATGCTGTGAAAGTCACAATTGAAGACAAAGAAATTTGATGAGACATATTTTGCAATGAAGCTTAATACTTAAAAGATATTCTTTTATGTATGAATTGTATTCCATGACCTTAGAGATGACAGATGTTTGAGCTCAGGTAATGTTTGTGATGGGCGTTCATGTTGGTCTCACCTGCTGAACCTTACTTGATTTGGAAAACTGCATCAGTCACACGGGAGCGAAGCTGGAGGATTTTCCCGAGCAGCAGACTTGAGGGGAGGCTCGTCTTCACCCAATCAGCTGTGTCCCAGTGCCATGGCCTGACCACATCAGTGCCGTATCTGAACGAGTCCTGCACTTGTCTTACCTGCTGACTCATTTCCCTCACATAAAATGAGTCAAAACTGATTGCCTCTTAGTCTTGTTTTCTAACACTGCATCTCCTCAACCATTGAGCGAGCAGTTCACTTCTTTATTCTGCCTTTCGGGGTTTTATGTAGTTCAGCACAACAAGGACAGCAGTTCAGTTTTTTTTTTATAACGTCGGTTATAAAAGGTTGAGAGTGAAAGACGGTGTGTGTCTTCCAGAGCGTGAGGTGATAAAATCTGAAAAACCTTTTCTGAGAAGCAGCAACAACGGTCCATCGATCGGGCGTCGAGCAGTCACCTCAAGCTATGTCTCTTCCTGGAAATTCATTTCTGTGTTTGATGATTATAACTCAGAACCAGAGTGCTATCCTCAGCAACTCTCTATCTCTGTGGCTGACCTTGGTGCAAATACAGGCTCCGAATCAATATTCACCTGCTCTCGCTCAGGACTTTTGTGGGAGGTTTCTTTCACCTTGAAGGCAAGTTGATTGCAATAAATATGTTCATCAGCACATTGCAATTCTTGTAGATTTGCACTTCTTTGGCATATGAGCTCTTAAAAGTGGGATTTGATGATTCTGGCCATGGCAGTGAGTGTCCGTGACAGAGGCCCATTTGCTGGTTACTTTCCCTTGTTACAGTGTGACAGTATCGCAAGGTAAAAAGAGCCCCTGACAATAACCCTTCATTCAGTCCTCACACCAACGACCCACATTTGGATACTGTACCAAAGAAGGCAAGCTGCATTTTTGTCATGGGTGACCTACAAAACTAGGCAAGCTTGATAAATTCTTCAGAAATGAAAAGAAAGCGTGTGCATCCTATCAGAGCTGTTTAACATACAGTCCTGGGACTTGCGTTGTAGTGGTAGTCATTGAATATTTACAGCTTTAACACACCAAGGGGGGCACGGCGCTTCATTATTCAGTTTGTTTGTTGTTGAGTTATCAGACAGCGGCTGCATTGTCTGTTCACACTCACAGCTGCCATTATCTACTGATGGTTAGCAAATCTTTCTTTTCCTGTCATTAAAGCACTGACTGCACGTTGATGTGCTTTAAATGACTACCACACATGGCTGCTAATAACACTTGCCTTTCTGTGGTGCCAAACAAATAGCATTTTCTCATCAGAGCGGCTGTACAGATAGCCGCTGCCTGCAGAGTAACAGTTTTCTTTTTCATTGATCTTGGACCTGCCGTATGGCAGTCTCTGCAAAGGTGAACTATAAAACCACCTACGTTATTCAGCATGGGGCTCTGGCTGAGTTTGAAAGAAACTTATGATGTCTGCAACCATCCCCAGACAGAAAGTCTGCTCATCAATCTCTCAACCAACTGAAAGTAAAACTTGTGTCTGAAAGGAGAAAAGAATAACACTGGTAAAGTAATCATCCACCGAGGATTGATTTATTTCCATTCGAACCCTACTGTTCAAATGCAAACAAGATCAAGGCTAAGTGGTAGAGCACTGCATTAAGACTGGGGGTATTCAGTACCTTCTGGGGATTTGTGCTGACTGGACTGCCATGGTTTTACTCTCATCTCAATCTCCTTGGTTCTTCTTTGTGTGAAATAAATGCATTCTCTTGATGTGCCAGGGTTCAAGGTTTTAGACTTGCATAACGCATTAAAAAAGGGACATGCTGGAAAACACTTGTTCCTGTGAGGAAGGAGGGAGTTACTGCTGCCTCAGCTGGTTAGAGATGCAATGTTTTTGACATTACATTGATGGGAAAATCAGGGATGTAACCACTCACCTCTGTTTCAATGCTGACGAGTATCGACTTTTGTTGGAAGGGTTGTGCATACCACCGACATGCATGTTGCACGCGTGTACATAGATGCCGGAACACGTTGGTCTAACAATAAAGATGGTGAGTTTGTTAATTAAATGTTAAATGTTTAATGAACTTGGTTGTGATAAGGATGCATAGTTTTTTCACGGTAGGGGTGGGTTACATTTAGGGCCAGGTCACGGTTTTAGGTTGGCTCTTTGATTGGCGCACCCCGTCACTTTAATCCCAAACAAATTACTATAAAATGAAATTAACATTCCTGACAGCGAGAGACATAATCACTTTTGAAATGGATGCCAACTGGATCTATAAAGCATTTCCAGATCTCCACTGTGTGAGGTATAACACTTCATGTGTTTCCCTCATTCACAACCAAGTGTGTGTGTGTGCGTGCCAACAGGTTTCCCCTGGAAGAAATTTGCCTCACATTCGACCACAAGGCAGGCAACAAGCTTTGTTGCTGTTTGAGAAGCTAACTATACAGCAAAACCAAGTAGGGGAATAAGAAAGCAGCAGCAGTCAGATTGTATCAAGTCTGTGTCTACAGTGCCAGCAACCAGCTGCATTAGCATAATGCCAGGGCCACAGGGTGCTCATGAAGGAAGTCCAAACTGAAGGATCAGCTCTGTGTTTCTCAGGGTCACACTCAGATTCTCTTATTGTGATTGTTCTGCTTCATATTAAAGAGTGGTAGACTGCAGCTAAGAGGGGAAAGGTTAAAATCAGATTTCTTCCCTGAGTCTTTGGAAGTTTCTACTCTTCATCTATTTCTGAATAAAGCTAAAGAGTTTTGCCAGAGCCAGAGATTCTTAAACAAAGTGCGCTTTGGTCTCTCAGGGTTGCCCTGCTCAGAGGTCCATGTGGAGAGCAGCCAGCCTTCAAAGTGAGAAAGCCAACCATCCGCCCAGAACTAAAACCTTAGCAGCGACTCAAAGCAATTTTCTGGCTATTTTGTTGATTTAATCCCTAGTTTGTGATGCTTGGGCACAGCGGCGTGACTGTATTGGCGTGCGTGTGGATGTGCATGTGTGACATAGTGTGTTAGGGTGAGACGGAGGGTAGGGAGGGAGGGGGGACACCCCTGAGGGCCCAGATCCTCAGCGCTCCCATCAGCAAGCCACATTAGCACTTTTACAGTCTGCCCATCATGGAGGCGCTCATCCCTGTCTGTCTAATCATGGGACTGGGGAGGGTGCAGGGAGTGTGGGGGGGCTGAAACCGTGGGATCCCTCCAAGCTGATCTGTCAGCTTGCCTAATCACACGTCAGCCTGGGATGAGGAGAACGAGCACCTCTTCATGGAATATTACCTGCTGACTGTTCCACATGACGATGATCAGCAAAGACGCCCTGTGCTTTGACTGCATCCACAAAATAAAACCCCTTCATACATATTCCACCACAGGCTTGGAATATGCTCTATGCTTATCCAGACATTTTCATGTTAGCTGCTAACAGCTGTTATTAACCTTTAGAGCAGCCAAGGCACACATTGGTATTATTAGAGGTAGGTAATGATTGGTGTCAGCATCTCGCTGATAAGGTAAAAAGTGTATTATATAAACTCAGGTTGAGCCAAACACACTTTGAAACAGATGAAATCTGTTTTCATAATTTGTTCTCCCTTTTGGTACTAGTACGAACAGGCCAAGTATTTCATTTTATTACTCTCATCATCGTTGAGTTGTAAATAACTAGAGTGATTATTAGAGAAACAAAATGCTTTTAGTCAGTCCTCGTTTTCATACATAACAGCAAAGGTTAGGTGTAACAGACCCAGACTTGTATGCAACAAGTACATACTTTTAACCAACCTGTATATTTAATTTAACGCTAAGATCAAACTGCAAGAAAAAACATCAGGTTTTAAGGTTGGCTTCAATGCCACAATCGCATCACATTTCTCCAGCAGACCTTTTAAAAGCATCGTGTCTCCGAAGCATTTGGTGAAAGCAAAAAAGAATCATGTTACAGAAATAAAAGAAAACCCAGTGGCCGTCAGAGAGTACGGGAATGCTGACCTGACTGTTTGCAGGTAGCAGGGAAGTTTGTGCAGACCTCTGTGCTTTACAGGAAGCCCACAGATGGTCCAACGATACACCAGTATTAATCTGTCAGCTTGGCTAGTGGTCTGGACTGCAGAGAAAACAGGAGGCTCCCCACCATGCAAGTGTTGCTGGCAACCTTTCTCAACGTGGTCAGAAAAAGAAAGCTTTGAATCGCCACGGTCACATTCCACCCCTGCAGTAGCTCCTTGGAGGAATTGCAAGAAGAATGCCCCGATGTCATCTGCTAAGTGTGTGTCTCCTCCTCTGAGAGAAGGGGGGCCAAATTGGGTCAGATGCAGCAACAGGATAGGACTTTTGTTAGGGGCAATAGAAGAAGGTTAATTGCTTTTCAGTGGGATACTATAATATTTCAGTCTGGCTATGGCCGTCTTTGTGTGTGTGTGTGTGTGTGTGTGTGTGTGTGTGTGTGTGTGACTTTGTTAATGATTCTATCCTGAATGGAAAGGGCAAACCATAAAGGTAGCTACAAACAGAACTCTGTGAGGATTGCTCTGAGTTGTATGTGTTGAGAATAAAGACATAAAGAAGAACTATGTGACAAGTGTCTGGAAGAAGCAGTCCTGTTCATTTTTCCCTTCTTTCTGTCCTTCTTTGACTCAGGACAAGAACACGTGATACCTGAACAGACTCTAGTCTGCACTCCGCTGCTACTTTCTGAGAAGCCGCAGTTTCACGGTGTCATCATGGGAATGAAAGGCTTCCTCTTACGCTGCCTGACCGTGGCCCTGCTCCTCCAGCTCTCCACCGCCGGCCTGGTCAAGAAGGTCATCCGCCACCGTAGAGAGGCCCTGATGCCCAAGAAAACCCAGGAGAATGTGACCGTGCCCCACCCCGACCAGCCGGTGGTGTTCAACCACGTCTACAACATCAATGTCCCCTCTACGTCTCTCTGCTCTGTGGACCTGGACTCGCCCGGTGACACTGAACTCAAACACAAGAGTGTCCCGATGGACATGCAGAACAGCGAGCACATGGAGCACACAGTGGACGGTGACAATCAGATCGTTTTCACCCATCGCATCAATATCCCCAAGCAGGCATGCGGCTGTGACAACCAGGTGCCCGATATAAAGGACATCCTGAACCGGCTGGAGATGCTGGAGTCCGAGCTGTCTAGTCTGAGAGAGCAGTGCAGCAGTGGGGCAGGCTGCTGTGGAGCTCAGGTTACCGGTAGGTTCTACATACCTTATACTGTATTTCATCTGTGTTCTGTGTTTCTAACTATGTATGAAGTCAACTCAAGTTAAATCTATTTCTAAAGTGCTTCCAGCAAATTGTGTTTGAGAGCAGAAAGGTCATGAATATAGATTTAAAATAAGAAATGCAGCACACAATTTCAAAAGCTGAACTTTTTTCTAAACAAAAACCTAAGCATAGGCTTTGCACTTCTTAGCCCATTTACCACACATTGGCTGTATTTAACATTATTGGCATCCCACTTCTAAAGAATGCATAAATACATAAATTTGGAGTTGTGAGCATAGACCTTTTTGAAAAATCTCTGTTTCTGCATTCCAACATTGACCAGCAAACATTTTAAGTTAGCCTTTTGATTGTCTTCTGTCATGACTTGAATTGTCAATGCAAAGGTTCTTAGCAGCGGACTGACAGTTATGTGTTGTCAGAGCATCCTTGCATGCATTTGAAAACATTCAATCTATTAAAAACATTTCAAGTCTCTGTAAATACATTTTCAGTTTGTTAAAATGGACTGAAACCAATGGTCACCTGGAAGTGAGAATGCAGTCAAAAACCTATGTTATACTTCTGAAAAATGGTGGTATATCAACATACATAGACAACATATATGGAATGCAGCTAGAGCCTCATATCCATTAAATGCTATGTATTAATAATAGGACAAGTTGCCTTATACAGTAGCGGCTGGGGTTAGGGGATGTATTGCACATGTTTTACTGAACGATTTGAATCACATAGCTTTACAATACTTCCTTTTCCTTTTTTGCCTTCCAGCAGGTGAAGTGTCCACAAAGCCCTACTGTAATGGGCATGGGAATTGGAGCACTGACACCTGCAGCTGCATATGTGAGCCTGGATGGAAGGGTCCCAACTGCACCGAACCTGAGTGCCCCAACGACTGCCAGGACCAGGGCCGCTGTGTGGATGGCAAATGTGAGTGCTTTGAGGGCTTTGGTGGGGACGACTGCGGTATAGAGCTCTGCCTGCTGGACTGCGGTGACTATGGCCACTGTGTAGATGGGTCCTGCCTCTGTGAAGAGGGCTTCATTGGTCAGGACTGCACCCAGACCAACTGCCTCAACAACTGCCTGGGCCGTGGACGCTGCGAAGATGATGAGTGCGTTTGCGACGAGCCGTGGACGGGCTTCGACTGCTCCGAACTCATCTGTCCAAACGACTGCTATGACCGTGGACGCTGCATCAATGGCACCTGCTACTGTGAACAGGGATACACTGGAGAAGACTGCAGTGAGCTCACTTGTCCTGGCAACTGTAACAACCGTGGCATGTGTGTGAATGGCCAGTGTGTGTGCCAGACCGGCTACATTGGAGAGGATTGCTCGAAGCTCACCTGTCCCCAGAACTGCAACGAGAGAGGCCATTGCTTTAATGGGAAGTGCATCTGTGATCCAGGATTTGAGGGTGAAGATTGCTCTATCCTCTCATGCCCTGAGAACTGTAGCAACAGGGGCCAGTGCATTAACGGAGAATGTGTATGTGACATAGGATACCAGGGCGAAGACTGTAGCGAGCTCTCCTGCCTTAACAATTGCCAGGACCGTGGCCGCTGCGTTAACGGACAGTGCGTGTGTAACAAAGGTTATGCTGGGGAGGACTGCAGCATCAAGACCTGTCCAAAAGACTGCATGGGACGAGGAGATTGCGTGGATGGCAAGTGCGTGTGCTTTGTCGGCTTCACTGGGAAAGACTGCGGCCAGCTGACCTGCCCTAATGACTGCCTGGACCGTGGTCACTGTGTGAACGGACAATGTGTTTGTCACAAGGGTTTCACTGGTGAGGACTGCAGTGAGAAGACGTGTCCCAAGAACTGTCTTGATAGAGGTTACTGCGTCGATGGCAACTGCATGTGTTATGAAGGTTTCACCGGGCCCGACTGCTCAATGCTGACCTGCCCAGAAGACTGCCAAAACCAGGGGCACTGTGAGAACGGAGTGTGTGTTTGCGACGAGGGCTTCATTGGGGAGGACTGCTCTGGGGGTAAGATAGACCATGCATTCATGCTGTACAGCTTTCCACAAGTTCATTGTGCTATTTAGACCACACAGTCCACAGTCTAGTTCATTATACTAGCAGTGGGTGCCGCAAAAGTCAGATACATTTTTTATTCTACAAATGAATCCTTTCTTTTGGCCAATTGGGGTCACAACATTACAACAAGCTTAAAATGGCATGTGCTTGACATATTCTCACCCTTTAACGTTAATATAACTGATGTGTTGGCAAAATATTACCTGTTTACACATCCACCAAACATGGAGCAACATTGTCAGGAGACTAATTGGAGTCTAGCGCCTGGTGACCTCAATGTACCAGTCCAATATTCTTTCTCGGTTTTAGCTCTTTTTTGGTCTCCACCAACTCCTGAGGGAAATATATCAGCCTCTTTAGAATAAAATAGAATAAACTTCATTGTTCAGCCAAGGCAGGAAAATTGTCTTTTATCTTACCAAGGAAAATATCAACATAACACACAAAAACATAACATTATTGAACAAAGATCTTTTAACTGTACAACAGACATTGCATTCATAACCATGTTGTACAGCCTACACCTTCATATTTTACTGTAGTTTAATTGCATTTTGGGATAAAAGAACCCTTGTAGATCTCTTTCTTGGGCCAGGTTTATTCATCGCTCTGAGGGGTGGAGGGGATGTGTTCAGCTGCTAAACGCTCCACTATGTTCTCCAGCTGCTCTCCAACTGTGTCTGTCTGCTGTTTGCTGCTGGCAGGTAGTGTACAGTCTCTTTTAAAGTTTTCTATTTTGCTGAAAACGGCGGCCTGCTGCGGCTACAACAGGGTTTGCGAGAGTGGTAGGAGTGAACAATTAGCTAAAAGAGGCAAAAACAACATTCTGTAGAGCGGAGGGTCACTGCAGGATTCTCTGTCGGTCTGTGACTATGAGTGACTCCTTTCGAATTACACAGAGCTGCTCACGTCAAAATATTGATTAGTGCAGCATATCATAACTCCAAAACATTCACACTGCTTGCAATTATACACAGACATTGACAGACAGACATGTTCCAAACAGTTAACAACCCTACAGATCAGTGATTTCCAGTGTCTCTCCAAAGTCTCACCTCCCAAGGACCTGACAGTGGTGGAGGTCACCCCAGAGACGGTGGACGTGTCCTGGGAGAATGAGATGCGTGTGACCGAGTACCTGATCACCTACGTGCCAACGGCCCCTGGAGGTCTGGAGATGGACATGCGGGTGCCTGGGGACCAGAAGACGACTACTATTCGGGAGCTTGAGCCTGGCGTGGAGTACCTGATCAGCGTCTTTGCTGTGCTCAACAACAAGAGGAGTCTTCCTGTCAGTGCCAGGGTGGCTACACGTACGTCAATCTCCTCTGTGGCACAAAATGAAGTGTATAAATCTAGATGAAATGTAGTTAGAGTTTTGTTCTATGCCTCCCAGATCTGCCAGAGCCTGAGGGACTTAAGTTCAAGTCCGTGCGGGAGACGTCAGTGGAGGTGCAGTGGGACCCGTTGGACATTTCTTTCGATGGCTGGAACCTCATCTTCAGAAACACAGTGAGTCTGCTACCCAATATGTTAAAGGACCTTCTGTATTCTAGGAGGTGGTTGAACTCTAGATCCTACTTTACCACAGCCTCTATCATTATGCACATTTTCCTCTGGTAGAAACCATATAAGAACCACTGCAGACCCCAACTTCAAATTCAGTAATTGCCTAAAGTGCATACATGAGGATCATGATGGGTATCCTGTGGAATATGGAGCCGAGCCAGCATGCAAAAACTCAGCAGTTAAAATTGTTAGTATTTCCTGACAGCTCCGATGACCAAAGAGCACAGAGCCAACGTTACTTATTTCCTTTTTTGAGTGCTCATAGAAACTTTCCCAAGCAGAACTACTGGGATCAACTCAAAGCCACACTCTATTAAACTGAGTCCCCTGTCAACTCTTGAGTCCAAACGCCACCCAGAGCGCCATTATGTATGATTTGGTTTTTTTCCTCCCACTCCACACATTATGCCAGGACTAGTCTTTGTAGTGGTTGATGACTTTTTTTTTTTTTTGGTGCTGGCAGAAAGAGGAAGATGGTGAGATTCTCAACTCCCTCGGCCGTCCAGAGACCACCTTTGAGCAGTCGGGCCTGGGCCCCGGCCAGGAGTACGAGGTCAAGCTGGAGGTGGTGAAGAACAACAAGCGTGGACCGCCTGCCTCCCAGAACGTCGTTACAAGTGAGTGTACACATTCACACTGGCTTATCAGTCCTTTGTTTTAGACTTACTGGAATGCTTTCATTCCAGCAGGAGTTACTTGGTTTGCAATGGCTTCTCTAACCTACTATCAGGCCTTCATTCATGAAAAGGAGATTGGCATCACATAAGAAATACATACTGTATATTTGTATGGCTGAATGTTATTCTCTTCTATTCTTTACTCCCATATTAGTGGTTTTTCATCCACCTATTCTATTTTGAGTTTGCGCAGTAAAACAGTGGGAAATGAAGGAAATTCAAGAAGTTGAAAAATCACAACAAGTTTTTGTACTTGGCTTATTATTGAAAAATGTATGTATAAAAAAAACAACTAAAAAAAACATGCAACAAGATGGCGAAAGCCAAAATGCAAACTCAAGGCTTCAAAAGTCAGTACACAAACCAATGGTTGACGACACTGCTGCTACGTCCATTATTTTTTATAGTCTGACCTAACCAGATGTGATAATGTAAAAAATAAAACATGTCTTTAAACCGTTAATGAATGAACCCAATATGAGATTTATGCACATGGTAGCTTTACTTAAAGATGTGAAATATGTAAGTAAATGTGTCGTACTCTAATGAAACCACATTATAACCACTTTAGAGACATGTCATCAGCTATCACATAAAAAAATCTAATATTTATTAAGTTAAAAACGACTTCATGTCCATTATAGTAGAGAGTTTAGTTCTGTTATATGACATAGTTTGTAGGGGAAATCTTCAGGACACTGTGAATTAATATCAGTGCTGATGCATTTGCCCTTCATGACACTAATAACACAGAAACATTCATAGAGTGGATTGATAAAGACAAGTAAAAATGGAATACCAATACTAAAAATTAAAGGTACAGGCTACATCAAATACTTTTAATCTTAATTTCTTTGTATTAATCCTAACCATTGTATTTAAAACACATTTGCAGGATAATACGCCTAAACTCTGACCCAGTGCTGCAGATTGCGGAGCTTCGATTTTCCAGAAATAGAGGTTATTGTGGAATAAATTGTCACTTAGAGCTGTCAAAGTAAAATACAAAAACAGGTTGTCGTAGGTTCATTGGGTTCTATATCTAGGTAATCCATCTTGCAGCCCCCAACAGAGTATTAAAAACAGCCCGACATGTCAACCCCCCTGTGATCAGCTCATTAGATTTCATTGTATTGTTGCAATTTAGGGGGGTAGTAAAAACTGATATGGATTTCCAGTTCTATTGCCAATTTGTGAGATATCTCCATTGTTTCATGAGGCTATAAAGCTCAGTGGCTTGTAACAGTCTGATGAACTCAGAGCTGGGGATCAATATAAAAAGAGAACACAGGGTTACAGTACATTTGTGACTTCACCTGCCAGATCAACCACCAACCACCAGGCTATATTTAGCTCTTGTAGGTGTTGACTTGGGGGTGGGTTAAAACAGGGAATTTTGTATTTTCTTTAAAAGCAAGTCATAGTGGCTGTTACCCCTGGGAGACTTCTGTTTCAACAAAGCAGATTCAACAGGCGCAGCAATGTTCACCATATTCAGCACTGAGTGCAATAAATGACAGCTCCATCTAGCAGTGTGTCAGGCCACTTCTTTGCTTATTTATGGTGTGAAAATGGTCTGCGCGGTGCCAGGATAAACAGAAGTATGCATGGAAAGACCATTAGAGGCCTATCATAAGCCTTGCATATGTACACTCAGCAGTAAGAGCTGGGCTGGTAAATTACAGCGAGAGCACATTCAGGTGTTTTTTCTACAGTGTGATCGACAGTGGAACCAGAGAAAAGGAAGTGCATTGATAATGCCTGCTCTGTAGTTCAGCTCCCTTATTCTTAGAAGTAGCACACACTGTGCTTCGCTCTATATGGATTTAAATCAAAAATAATAAAACAATAAATAATAAATAAAACCTGGAAGATTAATTATTGAAGAAATGAAATAAACAAAACAAAAACACAAAAATGTATAAATTAGTTCGCAACTAAGCAAAATGAAATGAAAAGCATTATCCATAACATACAATGCAGGATCCAGCATAGACATGCCTGAAAAGGAGTAGCATGAAGTACAAACTTATTTAATCCTACCCCTTTTTATTTCTTTTTCATCCGTAGTATTTCTTGTATTATAAATTGGCAGCATGTGCCGCTTTCTTTAATATTATTGTTAGATAGGTTCCATTTACAAGCCCTCAGGGGTTTTCATCCCACCTATTATGTTATTGTGTATTTCTTTAGTTTTTATACGCACAAATAAAGAACTATAAATGAACAAAACAAAACATGTAAATTAGCTTCCGAGGTGCTGGTTGTGGGTTTTAATCCAGGCTAGCTGTTTCACTGTTTCCTGTCTTTGTGCTAAGCTAAGCTAACCACCTCCTGTCTTCAGCTTCAAATCGAACAGACAGATATGATATGGTTTGATTTAACTCTGAGCAACAAAGAGAAAAAGTGTATTATGCCAAAATGTCAAACCGTTGGCAGCATGTCTCCATGGAGGTGTCTCTCGTCCACCATAGTGTTAGAACTACCTTCCAATTGTTGATGATTCGTCTTTTTCTGTTTACATGTTGATTTGGGGTAATAACGAGAACGTTTTCTGATAGCTAGATGAAGTGAGATGGGAACAAGAAATGTGAAAAACCAAATCATTTCGTAATAGAAAGAAAAATGTCATAACATGAAAACTCTTGTAATAACGTGGAAAGGAAATCAATAAATATGAAATTCTGACATAAAAAAATAAAAAGCTAATCTTTTTAGTCATGGTGGCAGCAATAAGGTGGTGTAAAATCTGTGTGCCATTGTGTGTTTGTGAAAAAGGATTTGGACATTTTTTCCACATCGACATTGATGGATTTTGAACAAACCTCGTAATGCAAAAAAAAGTCAAAGGGGATGAGTGTTTCTGATAACACTGTTTATGTGTGCACTGGCGCACACATGTGTGTGTGTGTGTGTGTGTGTGCACGTGTCAGCACTACTTGGATTATGAGGTTCAGAGTTCTCTGTGTCACTCAGGCTCTCTTAATGTCTCCCATTACACCAGCTTGCGGGTGCGTATACTGTGGGATTTGCATGCTGAGGGGCTAATTGTGTGAAGCGAGTCGCTCCGGTCTCCCCTCCCTCCCCCTCCCCCTGCCCCTCCCACCCAACCCACCATGAGTGGGAGGCACCAGTCAGTCAAGCAGTCAGGCTCAGAGGGATGGCGGCCTCCCAGGAGAATGGTATCGTGACACCCGAACGACACACTCGCAGCCTCCTCAGAAGACAAATCTGTGTTAAGCTCAAATGCAGATTCTTCACTTTATCAGCCCTGCGCAGAAGGTTGACTTTCCTAAAGTTGCTTACGTGTGACAAATCAATTTCAGCGCCCTTCATGGTGCAGGGATTTCATCTGTAAATAGGCTGAATAACCTCATAAATGCAAGCGGGCCGTCTCATTACAGCACCTGCATTGCTGAAATGACTGTATCCGTGCACATATCAGTCCTCCCCACACCAACCATCCATGTGTTTTTCCTGCAGTAGCTTCATGGTCTATGGTCAGGCTTCAATTAATCAATGGTTACAGCAAGGCTCCGGCACCCCAATATAACATGATGAACAATGTCTACTTCTGCTCAAACACATCTAGCGGAAAAATCAAAAACAAAAACCACCCAGTGGCTCTATTCGCCTCCATGCAGTTATGCGTTAATTAACGTTCTTTGTCATTTGCCTTCTTTATGCATGCACACACTGCTGTCCTCAAATCTCAACCCACATTCTGTTAGCAGACTGCTTATTAATTTAAAGATGCATTTAAAATCAACAGGGACATAGTCAGGTAAAGTCTGTAGAGAGTGTAGTTAGACCAAAGCAGCCACACTGCCATGGTTAGGAGGGTTCCTCTGGGATTGTATGGCTTTATATTTATCCAGGCATAAATGTAACCATAAATAAAGTTCTGTATAGAATTGTAATAAAACAAACAACAATGACACGTTGGTCAATTTGTGTTTGAATACTGACGATAAGGAACAATGCATATTTAGAAGACATATCATCTGGGACATTACATGAGGAGAGCATTCAGAGTCTCTGGGATTCTGCTTCTTTTCAGTAACGTAGAGCTTTGTTAACAACCCTGCAACCACATACTGCTATTAAGTCGGCTTCACTTGGTGTATCTTCAATGTAGCTTCAATATTGTGCAACATAGTGTACGAGTCATATAAATGGTATGAGTTCTGTAGGAAATGTTTTTTTAAATCTGCTCGGCATTGCACAGACGTGCACTGTGTAAACCTAAGCAGGACTTAATGGTTGGACTTGGTATAAATGTTTATTCCCTTTCTCTTTCTTTTTAACAATGTAATATTATAACGATGAAGTTCATGTAAATGTGGGCTGAGAGTTAATGAAATATGATTCAATTAAATATGTGGAACTTAAAAGATTTCCCTTAACAGGACACATGGGTGTAAATACAAAGCTCCCTCGTCAAAGGACCTCAGACCTTCCCACAGTAAAGAGCCCTTTAAAGATCTCCTCCTGATGCACTGTGGGAGACAAAATTTAATTGGATTCAGATGTATGTGTATGGCACCATATTATACAGAAGCAGTTCAGAGTGCTTTATGTAACAGTAAAAGAAAACAGCAAATGAAAAGAGACATCCAAAAGTCCTGTTGTTGTGCATTATGTATGCCAAAGATTACATTTTAACAACATTTCTGTACCCCCCCTCCAGTGATTGATGCCCCCAGCCAGGTGGACGTGCGTGACGTGACAGACACCACAGCGCTGGTGACCTGGTTCCAACCCGTGGCGGAGGTGGACGGGGTCAGCGTCTCCTACGGGCCCAGCTCCAACCCCGCTGATCGCAAGCTGGTGGAGCTGTCCTCCACTGACACCCAGTACCACCTGGGGGGCCTCACCCCCGACACCCAGTACGAGGTGTCGCTGTCGGCTCGGAGGGGAGAACGGACCAGCGCTCCCGTCTACGAGTCTTTCCTCACAGGTGAGGCTGAAATAACACTGTTATGTGTTTACACACCAAGATGGATTCCTGAACCTGCTACCTTCAGCTGTTCCCTGGGGGGTTGGACCACACACATTGATGGTTGAATGTTTACGAGGGAGGAGATCCTGCTGGGGTGTCTGCCTAGAGGGAGAAATGTCCTCCCAAGTATAGCATAATGAAGACGACCCGATGTCTTGGCTTCTAAAGGCCCTGACGATTATCGGCCATCAGTCAGTCTTCCGTCATTTCCGGTTTTCATTTTTTGGGCAACAATACAGATTAGCGCCGCCTGCTGTTATGGAGACGTATTATGTCTTGCGCATGCGCAGGGGAGACGGCGGATCAGTCCGACTGCCTTTTCTGCCGACGGTCGGTTTTTTCCCTTTCCTCTATTGTGTTATATATCTTTTTGTGCACGTTAGAGGTTTACAAAGTGAAAAAGCCCAAAGTCCACCCCAAAGGGACTTACCATCTCCAACAGAAAACACTGTTCACAAACTGCTCCAAACAGCTCTGTTGTAGTCCAGCCTTTACTTCAGAGACAGACGTGGGTCACTTTGGAACACACGTTATAATGCTCGCCTAGCTACTAGCGTGGCACGCCTTCATACTCTGATTCTGACTGGCTAGTAGTCCTTACCTAGGTACTGTCAGTGCACGCCCTCATACTCTGCTTCTGACTGGCTAGTAGTCCTTACCGAGGTACTGTCATGGCACGCCCTCATACTCTGCTTCTGACTGGCTAGTAGTCCTTACCTAGGTACTGTCAGGGCACGCCCTCATACTCTGCTTCTGACTGGCTAGTAGTCCTTACCTAGGTACTGTCAGGGCACGCCCTCATACTCTGATTCTGACTGGCTAGTAGTCCTTACCTAGGTACTGTCAGTGCACGCCCTCATACTCTGCTTCTGACTGGCTAGTAGTCCTTACCTAGGTACTGTCAGTGCACGCCCTCATACTCTGCTTCTGACTGGCTAGTAGTCCTTACCTAGGTACTGTCAGGGCACGCCCTCATACTCTGCTTCTGACTGGCTAGTAGTCCTTACCTAGGTACTGTCAGGGCACGCCCTCATACTCTGCTTCTGACTGGCTAGTAGTCCTTACCTAGGTACTGAGCATGTGCGACTCCCAACAAAGATGGAACAGAAGTGAGATGTCTCACTCTGTAGCTAAAACAGAGAGCTCAACACACAGGGTGAAAAAAGGAGCTGCAGCAATGTGCAGTACAACAAAAATATGGTGTTTTTTGAAAATTAAACCATGTAAACCTATTCTGATATAACCTCAAAATACAATTATTAACCTGAAAATGAGCATAATATGAGCACTTTAAAGGGAACTGTTGAAAGGGTGGGCAACAATAGGAAATATAGTTTTTATTTATTTTTTGGTTACATCATTCTAAAGTCCCTTTCTGTGTTGAAGACCTGGACGCCCCCAGAGACCTGCAGACAGTGGAGCTGACTGACGAGAGCATCACTCTGGAGTGGAAGAACAGCCAGGCTCCGGTGGACAACTACCGCATCAAGTATGGACCTCTGTCAGGGGGGGAGCACGGAGAGCTGCTCTTCCCCCCGGGACCCAAGGACACTACCCGGGCCAAGATCACCGGTACTGGAGCCCAGACACACACACACACACACACACACACACACACACACACACTTACATTTATGGTGTCTGTTTTTGTTAACCCTGTCAAGAAGGTTTAGCATTGAGATCGTAGTTAGTGATGGTGTTGTACTGGACTGCGTTATATTGAGAGGTGTTTCTAATATTTTGTATGAAAACTAAAAAGGTTAGTAGTAGAATAGTCCAACAGCTCCTTTAACTTTCAGCTCAGTAAACATGTCATTGAAGAGAGATCTATGGTGTTGTACAGGTGTACCTAATAAAGTGGCTGCCGAGTGTATACTGAGACAGAGCACGTTTAAGTCCCACCCCCACCAGGGGGGAAACGTCTCTCCTCTCTCCGTTGACTTGTATTATGTGAAGGTTTCCTCCTCTTTATTCTGTCTGCTAACAAACAACAGAAAAAGCCCTAAAAGCTGCTGTGTGCATTTATTCACTACCAACCATGTTAAGAACCCAGAGCTTCAGTTTTTATAAGCCGACTCAAATATGTCCGACGTTACGTGTGTTAGCCTAACTTACAGACATATAGTTAGCCTAAAACTTTGCATATTTGACTTGGTAACAAAATACTTGACAACTTCTGGGTTGCCAGGTTGTGGCGATGCTAATGTCTATAATGCAGACTAAAGAACTGAATCTCTATTCAGACGACATTTGATATGATCTCATCACATTTCATTAGCATGAGACACAGAAGCAGTGGCAGTGGGCAGACATGTTCTAGAGTTCAGGGGTTGGAGGAGTTTGATTTGTTTATGATATTTCTGATGATGGCAGCTACAGTGAAAAGTCCTGCGCGTTGAAAGCATATTCACTGTTCTCATTCCTGTGTCTGCTGTTAGCCCATTACCACTTTGCCTCTAAATGACCCAGCTGAAAAGCCTCATGGAAAAGAAATGATTTGTTTATGTTCCTAAACAAGTGTTTGTGGTGCTCCCTGTTTATTGGTCAATGTTATATTTAGCCTGCTCATTTCAAAGATGGGTGAAATGTTTGCCTGCATACAAAAGGCTCACTTTATTAGAAAAGCACCCAGGGGGGTTTGGCATTCAGACTGTAAATGGAATAACACTGCCGCTTGTTTCACTGTGAGATCTTGCTCAAACAAGAGAAGCGGGTGCGTTTTCATCTGTCTGTACCGCTGACAGTAGAAAGCCATGCTTTGAGGTGGATGTGTTTGTTTCTGCACTGTGTGCTGCAGCATGGCAGGATTAGACACCATGAGAAACAAAAAAAGCTTCCAAAAAGGGGCTAATAGTGTCTTTGTCTGGCCCAATTCTTTGTCCTTGGGAGGCCCATCCCATGGAAATAAAGCACTGTGTCCATTCAGCCGACGTCCCACTCCGCTCCACACACACCTCAGCCTCTCACTTCTTTCACACAGTTATTATCTGTAATTGCCTTCACGCTCGTGATTTTATTGGTAATGAGTTTCCTGGCCATTAGGTGTAATTTCATGCTGCAAGACTGTGTGCGATGACCTCTGTGGGAGTTAATAAAGGAATAAGAGGCGATCAGGCCGAGAGGGGACTTAATTGTAGGGACCAAAGGGCCTCCAGAGCCCGCTGTATCATAGCAAGTAGTGTTTCTGCTCCGCGACAAGGGCCCTATAGATCCATCAATGCAAATACAACACTGATGTGAGCACAGGCTTACCGTGAAATGCAATTAGGCTGCAATCTATTGTTCAACCAAGCCACATGAGAGCGTTTTGTGTTTGCCATAGGCACTGGAGCCATTAGCCAAAACAGCTGGCCACTTGACTACAGAGCCTCCCCAATAGTTTATTTGGTGACACCTCAGTGGATTTGTACAAACAAAACATGACATTGCTTTTAATTTGTGGATCCCAGTGCTTTGACTTTGCCCTTTTGTGCAGGCCTGAGACCGGGCACCGAGTATGGGATGGGTGTGACGGCAGTGACAGATGAGCGGGAGAGTCTGCCGACGACCACCAACGCAGTGACTGGTAACATGCTTTCACTACTGTTCTGCTTTTTTCTCTTGTCTTTCAATATTATATGCTAATGATAATTATTATTTCATTTTCCTTCAGTTTATTGTGTGCTCATGTTTGTTCAGACAGTATGTCATTCTCTCAACCATTTGTGTTGATTGTGTACTGTAGCTGTGCACACGTTAGCCGTCTGTGTTTGTGTTTATCAGTTTATGAAGTAAATTCATAAAGCTCATAAAACTCACACAAATTTTTTGCTCAAGCTGAATAATTCTAAACTGGGGCGGCCGCATCTTTGTGTAAGTTTGTGCCACCTTGGGCAAATTTGCATCTTTCTAACTGCAATAATGCACATTGTGCCCGAAAATACAGTCACACATCAAATCATCGCAGCAATGTACTTCATAAGACTCATCTGAACATAATGTCAAGTTTAGTCCTAGACCCATTGCTCTATAGTCTCAAATCTTAACACTTCCTTGACAACCTGTCCTCTGCTTCCTTGACCAGCCCTGGATGCTCCCAAAGACCTGCGTGTTGCAGAAGTGACGGAGACCACCATTATGCTGGAGTGGAAACGCCCGCTGGCCAAACTGGACTCCTTCAGACTGGTTTACGTGTCTGCTGACGGCCACCGAGCTGAGGAGGTGGTCCCAGGCAGCTCGGAGTCCCACACTCTTAGGGGCCTCACACCTGGCATGCTATACACCATCAGCATCATTGCCGAGAGGGGCCGCAGGACCAGTGCACCCAGCACCATCTCAGCACCAACAGGTCAGCACTGCCAGAAACACACCTCCTGACTCCTGACTCAGCGCTAGTGGTTGACCTTACAGTGTCTGACATGTGTGAGAGGAAACAGTGGGAGGCAGGGGAGGTTTTTCTGACCCAGATGTCTGGAGGTTGATCTTTGGCAGTTATTCCAACGTGAATACGCTGACATTTCAGATACTTTTTACTCTGTATCATTACCCAGACACCATTTCTAACAATGGCTACATTTATGCACAATTTTAAAGAATTGATTAATCCCAACTAAAAAACACATATTTTTACATGCACCTCAAGTGGTAGCCCCACAGATAGTTTTGGCTTTCCAGAAACACTGTCCTGTAGCATGTCAGACCAAGAACAGTTAAACCAGTTGGTCTGGAACCTCTCACTTTATTTTCCATTTCCAGGCAGCATTATCAACGGATTATCACCATGTGACGTAGCACTGAGCAACCAGTGACCAGGTCCGCCAATCACAGCACAGTGGTACCAGCCAATCACAGCACATTAGGGGGGAAGGACTCAGCACAAAGCGGGTGGACAAATGTTAACAGAGTACAGCTGCAGAGATGAGCTGGCATCAGTTGGTAAATTAACCCTTTGCCAAATCCTGTCAGAAGTACGACAAACACGTCTTTCTGGTCCATAAAAGCTTGAAGTGCAGCTGTTTGTTCCGCCCAGTTTGCTCACTACTGACCGGTTAGCGGCTTCATCAGCCGTAGCCATCTTGGTTGTTTTCGAAAACGCCTCATTGGCATTCTTCTGTAAGGTCTTCGCTCAAACATGCCCCATTTTAGATAAATGGTTGTAATTGGGGCGTCTCAGGGCAGGCCGTTGGCTTGACCGCATGCTGCACTAATGTCTTTAATAATAATAATAATTTATACTTTATTAATCCCGCAAGGGGAATTTCCAATGTTGTTATTACACACGTCTGAATTACACGCACATGCTCAGAACCTATACATGCACTAAAGGAGAGATTTCAGAGTGAGTGAGCTGCTCATGGAAAGGCGTTCCGAGCAGTTGGGGGTTTGGTGCCTTGCTCAAGGGCATCTTGGCAGTGCCCCTAAGGTGAACTGGCACCTCTCCAGCTACCAGTCCACCACCATGCTTTGGTTCGATGGGGACCCAACTCCCTACAGACTGAGCTACTGCCACCCCCAGTATGTTTAGTACAGTATATGGAACAAATGACTATGTATAATGGACAGGGTCACTCAGAGTGACGAACCCATTGAGAATGATCAGTTCTCCTCCCAGCTCTAGTTTAATACCTTGCTGCTAAATTGTTTCAGTTCTACAGCCAACACCGTTACTGTTAGTTGTTTCAGTCTCACTGCTCCGTCTTGTTTCCAGCCACAGCAGCTAGTTTTTTCAGCGATAAGCGATGATAAACCTAATGTTCTCTACCTGTCCAGCACCAAACAGCACACAGTCAGACAACAGCTAAAGAGCCAGCTGGTTGACCAGCACAGAGCTAGCAGGAGAATGAATATTGGACTTAATGTTTGTCAGCTTTTCAGAAACTCTGAATGAATTCATGCTGCTTCCTGTCTGTTGGATATGTTGGCTGACGCGTCGTATCAAATACATATATACAGCTATCAAAAATCAAACGTATGTGATGTTTGAGCTAGTATGGAATTCTGCCTCTCTCCTGTTCTTTCCTTCCTCCAAGACATGGTCAGAGCCTGCACTCAGACAACATCACTCCTGTACCCTGGAGTCGCTTATCTCGGCCAAGCCTCTTCCACAACTCTTTGCAATCCTGACAGTCATGTAAAAATATCTCAAAATCTGGGCAGATAAAAACTAAATGATCTGCATAGCCAAAAACCACAAGGAAGAAAGGGAGCATTTTAGTATCCTTTGGCTGAGCTGACCTCTGAAAACCAAGCAGAGCCTTTGACTGAAGAAGTAGCTTTGCTGAGATATTTAGTATCCACAGACAGACAGAGGCTCCTCTGTTTCCATGAGCTTAGAGAATAACCATAGGTGCATTTTTTTCATTCTTCATTACTACAGCCAAACTGAGGCGATGAATTGAATTCATTGTTAGCATCTCAATGTAATTCCCGCCCCCCCTGCCCCCTCAGGCTTAGTTATATAGCATGTGGGATTATTTTTCTTTTTTCCATGTTTTTTTAAAAACCAAAACAAGAAAAGACAAATGAGGGGATAGTGGCATATTTCTCGTGCTGCGGTCAGGCTGCCTCCAAGCCAAACATTTCAAAAGTAAATCTTCCAGTTGTGCAACAAGTGCCCATTAAATGCACGGCCACGGGCAAAAATCGATATGGCATAAGGGAAAAGTTGGTGAGCTTCAGAATAACTCTCTTTTTTTGCATTTTTTTGGATTGCACACTGCCAAGAACAACAGAATACAGACCTGTGTGTGTGTGTGTGTGTGTGTGTGTGTGTGTGTGTGTGTGTGTGTGTGTGTGTGTGTGTGTGTGTGTGTGTGTGTGTGTGTGTGTGTGTGTGTGTGTGTGTGTGTGTGGACATATGTGCAGCCCGCACAATGTTCATTCATGTGATAATTGTTGGCGTGAGCCCCGCTCCCCTCTGGTTCGTGCTATTTGACCACGATGAACTGCGGCTCTCTCAGATAAAAGGCCACATGCTGTTAAAACATTGTCTCCAAAATCAGCAGTCCTCTAATCCACAGCCCGGCCGATCTGCAGCCTTTATCGTCTCAAGACACGTAGCACAAACACTGATCGTACTCGCTTTACAGGAGGGAGTGAAGGAGAGGGGAGGGGTTTGGGTTGTGCCTGCCAATCACAGAAAGAAGAGCTGTTAAGTGACCTGCTGAGAATCAATACCAAGCCAAAATGTGCTTCTAAACATGAAGATACTCAATGAAAAAAGGAAACAAACTGATGTAATTCAAATTCTTTAATCAAGAGACAAAAACCAGGATAATCATAATGTACAGTAATCAGCCGACTGAAGAGTTGAGCTCGGGGAACAACAGACGTGGACATGATAACGACTTCAGCAGTAGTCCTAACATCCAGTGCCCATATTTGTGCCAATGAAGAAATTGAACTAACATGCTTGACTGCTGTTGTACTTAAACTGCTATCAGCTGTGCAGAGAGTCTTTGATATGTTGTATGTTTGATCACCAGTGCCGGACGATTTATACACCTATTGCCATCATTTTTGGAATTATGTTGGGATGTCTTACTTTATAAAATGCATTGACAGCTGATTCTCTGCGGAGAAAAACAGAGATGATAGAGCATGTAAAAAGCCAGATCATTGTCCTGCATGCCCTGACGTGATCTGTGCAGCACCGACTTCGCCTGGGTTAGAGAAGACAAACACACTAGTAGTGCTGTATGTGATATATGATATGAATGAGTGTGTATCAAATGGCAGATATCAGCATGAGAATGCGATATCTCAGGAGAACATTTGATATAGTCATTACACACATCTTCATCTGCATGTGAAGTTGGGCTTTAAGGGTTGGTTTACTCAAAACTCTGAAATGAGCCTTGGTGATGTCAAGCCACAGCTCAGTCAAATGGAGAAGGATCACATTTAGTTTGTGGTGCTGCACAGCACTGAAAAATGCAAACAGCAGCGTCTCTTTCCAGAAACAGAAGACAGGCCCTTTACTCTGGAAATGACGAGCGGTCGGCTTGCCCCGCTGCCTCTCACAATCTGACGAAAATCTCTTAAACTGACCTTTGTTGATCTGAAATGAAGACAGATTCAACAACTGCACGGCCTATTTCTCGCTTAAAATGTTTTCAGAAACACGTTTCGGTTAACTATTTTCATAAAATACGAGATCGTATTCTGAACGAGTCGCCATTATGCTCTGTTGTGAAATCCGGGAGAAGCCAGACCCATGTGACGTGTTCATCACAATCAGCTGCCAGTCGGCGTCCCTGGTCCCTCCCCTTTCCGCTGCAAAGTCAAGATGCGCCCGTTTAGTGCCCCATCGTTCCACACTGAACTTTTGACCGTTTTTGGGGTCATCCGGGTACTCTCAGTGCACTGACTTTTGCGTTATCTGTGACACAGCCATAGTGTTGCTTTAAAACCTTAAACAGTGTTAGAAATGGACTTGACTACTGTAGGACTAACATTAGCGTGTTTGAATCAGTCCAGATGGTGACTGACTAACCAACTCAGGGTGGACTGCAGCTCTATGTGCTGCTCACTGCTGAGCTCATTCAGTACTACCAACCTGTTTACTCCACTTTTGTACTCTTTATTTACAAGTTAAACAGATTTAGAGGTGTTCGTAGGCAGATTTCCACAGGGCAGCCAGGTTAGCTCATACCTGCCAACACTCCCGTTTTTCCCGGGTTCCTCCCGTTTTTTAGCCCTATCTCCCAGACCCCTCCGGCGTTTCCTATTAATAGGATATACTGCCTTGATATAGGCATTGGAAAGCTAGCTAAAAGGAACTTTTGCTTGCTTTTAGCTAGCTAAAATTATTTCAGCTAGCTTCTTTAACAAGAATGTCTCCCTTTACTTTCCCCAATGTGTAGCTCAGAACTTCTTAAAATCCTTTTAGCCAAATAGTTTTTTGTCTTAAGGCTAAAGACCCTATTTAGCATTTATATGTAAAAAACATGAATACATGGTTTATAACACAGTATAATGTAGTTGTTTTTAAGTCTTTATTAATTTACAGTATGTGCGAGCAAATATACCTTCTCATATGCAGACAATGTTTTCCTATATTGTCGTTGATTATGTCTTTGCAGCAGCCTTCACTTATGGGTGTGCACATGAGGTGACAAATACATATGCACTTATATGTGCTTACAACTACATGATAGCGTGTTATAAAGCATGTATCGCATGTGTATATATTGTTTATAGTGTTGCTGTACAGCACTGTCTTTTTACTGCAGCCGTGAACACAACGCTGACTCAAATCCTCCCCACACTATAGGGCCAGGAACTCATCAGACTATCACACAGTAAATGCACCTCATTCTCCATATGAGCTCTTATAACCCACCCTCCCCCATCCCCCCATCCCCCCATCACACTACTATTGTCTACACTCTGCCACACAGTGAGGAGAGGATAATGGCAGCCTTTATGTTTACCTGCACCATCTCTTTCCACTCTCCTCTCTGAGCGATTGCACCCTCCCCTTCCAGAGGCGGGCGCTGGCCGCCCCGTGCTTTGCCCCAGTAACGTAGTAGTGCGTGGGCCACGTGCTTCTGCCATACCGGTCGGGCTACGCTGCACCTTCAAATGTTAATGGCTCATTCACAGCCATTAATGCAAACAAGCTGCATCAGCATGTCTGCCTGCTGCTTTCTATCTTTAAGTCTTCCCATTATATGGTAATACAGAGGAGATGGGTATAGGCAGCCACTGGTAATGAGGCTGGGTTTTCCCTCTGGCCTTCCCTTATTTCCACTACAGACAAAGTGAAGGCCTTTTGTCTTGACAGCAAAATTAATTGATTGAAATACAAATGAGAGCTCTTCATCAATGTCTGACCCTTTTTTGCAGCTGATATTGTCAAGGAGGGCTCATCCACTGTCCTTGTTTGTTAGTACACTGCTGTCACCAAGAAATGGAACACAAGAATGTGTATCTTTGTGTGTTGTAAGGTTAGACCGACATATGGAGCCAATTCTGGATTTTTGAACATTTAAAATCTGCTGTTTAAATATAGTTTCAGTCCAAAACAGTCCAGGATTGGCTGTGACAAACCTGTGTTGGTCTAACCTTTTGTCCTCATTCTGTATGTCTGTCCCAGTCCTGTAACTCTATGTTGATGTGTTTGTCATCACCCAGAGGAGGAGAAGCCTGTGGTGACCAACGTCACCGTCAGCGACGTATCGTGGGACAGCTTCCTCCTGTCCTGGTCTGCTGAGGACGGGGCATTGGAGGCCTTTCTGATCGAGGTTACCGATGCAGAGACGGGCGCTGAGTGGCAAAACCACACGGTGCCCGCCGATGCTCGCAGCCTGGCCATCTCTGGCCTCTCCTCCACCACCTGGTACAGGGCCAGTCTGTACGGGGTGTTCAGGGGGGCCCTCTTAGACCCGGTCTTTGCAGACACCATCACAGGTATCAACGCTGGGGCTCGCTCTTTCCTTTGCTTCCTTCTTCTTCTTCTGCCAACAGTGCATTAACCACTGTTTTTCCATGTGGACTTTCTAAGGAGCAGATACTTGCCGTTGAAGATGTTTGTCTATTCAGCTCTGGTGTGGTTCTCTTTGACATTACATTGACTCTAATAGGTGTTACAGAAACACTTGTTGATGTTTGGTTGTACACTGTCAGACTTCAATTAGCGCTATCAATTTTCATGTCTTAATGACTTTCATTGGCTATAACAGATATTAAATGATTTCAAGAATATTCTCGAAAAAGTGATGCAGCGAAATAACAGGAAGCAAAAGGATTAACTGAGCCATTTTTTTGTGATCCCAGAGATCTAAATTTGACAAATCTTTGTGCACTTGTAGGGATGGAGGCTGGTTTTGTCCATCTAACTCTGCTCCAATTTTGTTTGTATAAAGAGAATCTTCCAGTTTTTGTGGTGGAAGATATTCTTCACTGGGTTAACATCCATTCAGCCAAGTTCACAATCCAAATCCCCTAACAACACCGCCTCATCAGCCATCCATCATGCACGTATCCCTTCCTTTGATGCAGGAAAATGGGCTAACACTCAACAACACAAAACCCATTCAGTCTATATGAGCCCAGCTGCAGATACGTTTTTGACCCACCTTTAAGCTGTCAGTCTGCCTGTTGGGACGAGTCCAGCCTACAGCAGCACCTGGTCTGTCATGTGAACAGGCAGGAACTTATAAAAAAGGTCAGAGTGCTGTGAAACTGGGGCACAACAGGTGCTCTAGTTCCCCACCCACCACACCAATCACAGTCATTACCCATGGTTAACATGCTGTGGATTACAGTATGTGCCTAAAGAGTGGGCTGTAAACAGTGAAACCAAAATCTGCTAATGACGCCTTGTAATGGCCTCTGAGCACCTTCACAAATAAAGCAAAACACCCTTACCGTCACCCTATAAAACTATTTAGATGTCAAAAATAAGCTTCTTTTTTTTTTATGTCGGCATCTATTCCGACAATATCCTTCAGCATTTCACTGACGAGGATCAGTCAAGTGGAAGAAAGATGGGAGGACTGACAGAGGACAAAAAAAACCCTGAGGCGCTTTTGTCACTTTGTGTGAGGCCTCTCTTCTGTATGCATCCCCAGTTCCCTCAAGTCTTCATTCTCATGCTGCCACTGCCCCTGGGCTCTGGTGCTAGGGTGCCAGGGGCTTCTGGGGCCACGCAGAATATGGCATGCGCTCAACACGGCCCATTGTCTGCATGCTAATGGCTGGTGAAACCATCTTAACATTTTTCATTAGCATCTCTTAATCCATAAAACATTCCAACTAGTGAATACAAGCGCTGACTAATTTGATTATGTGATGCACGGTGGTCATCGTTGGTCGACTGGAGGTAGACGTTGTGGGGGAAATAAAGTCCTCTGAAAAGGGAGTGAGGAAACTTGGGTTTTATACAACAAATGATTGATGGAACCACAAAGAGATGTGGAAGGCTCCCAGAACAAGCTCCGCTCGGTTGTGATTCGTAACACCACAAGCTGCTCTTGTAAAGTTATCAGGCGAGACTGGAACCAGCTCTGGGCTTTCGCTTGCAGACCCCCTTTTCAGCAGGTTAGCTGGCGCCGGCGCAGACCTCCTCCAATAACAGGCTGCCTTTTGTGAGCGGGGATTGTGTTCCCTCAGGTCTTGAGGGTGTGAAGGGATATGGAGTTGAGGGGTAGAAGGGGTGGTGGTGCGAGGGGGAAAACAGTAGCAAGCTAGCACATGTTAGCTGATGGATGTGGCCCTCCCTCTCTTCCACTGACCAGCTGAAGCCGCCCGGCGGCTAATGAAGAGTGACAGCTCCCTGGGATTTGTCTGCTCTGCTTCTCATTTCCACCACTTCTTCTCGCAACAAATGCCTCATGCCTTTTTCCTCACAATAAAAAGGGGTTTCAGGCTAGTTCAAGGACCCCTGAGACCCTCGCATTTGGTCTAGTGTTTTAATGATCAGTGGTGCTGGGCTTTATCGCGGCTTTCCTGAGCTCACTTATATCTGCTTCCATCCCGGCTGCTTTTAAAAGCTCTGTCTGGTCCGTGGATCCATCTGTGCTGCTACCGGAAGTTTCTCCAGCTAATTAGCTTCGGCCGACTCATGATCTGCAGAGACACAGCTTTTTCACCAGCAGCTGTAGACTCCTGTTGTCTCGCAACCTCTCTTCCTATCACTGCCATTATTAGCTGCTGTTAATGACTACTTAACTACTAGCTTTTGCACTGTAGGCTACTGCACTGCACTTTTCTAAGAGAAGCAGCTGTAGTTTGACAAAGCCTTTTTACTTAGAATAAGATTCATCAGACCAGGGCTGTTACTATTTCAAAAAAATTAAGTTTGAATGAATTTGAAGAAGGTGAGTGATAGTAGTAGTTGATCTTTTAGAACAAAATATTTTGCAGAGACACACCTATTTATTTCGCAGTGCCTTTAAAGTTGTTACCGTTATCAGTGGTGCCTCCACTGCCTTACAATTTCATGCTTCAATGCTCACGTTACTTCTCAGATGGTTTGGTGATTATCCATAAAGAACAGTTAGAGTAGAGGACAATAATAGCTCAGTTCACTGGGCTGAGTTAGACAGACATAGGAACGCCCCTGCTGGAGTCCAAGCTTCAGCCTTCTTGTCTTAAACACTCTGATCTTTTCATTCAAGGAGACTGTTAAAAATTGGATGGGGAATATTTTTCCCATGTTCAAACAGTAGTTTAAATTTGGAATAAAAAGTGGCAGCCCTAGGTCACTAATGCATTGTTTAACAACAATTTTATCTCTATCAGTTTTCCATCTTACTAACCATCGTGGCTTTGAAAGGCCAGTTGAGGCTCAACAACCTGAAGTTTTTCTCCCTTGTGTGTTTTTCACCAGATTGCTGTAAAACTCTTCTTTTTCCACTGTGCAAACTCCAGTTCTGATGCTGAGCTTTTTATGTAACCAACACTGGCATTTACACTGATACACTCTTTTTCGCTGCCATATTCCTCAAATGTCAAAGCACACTGACTTTCCCCTGTCACTCAGAGGCCGAACCGGAGATGGAGGCTCTCCTCGTCTCTGACCTCACCCCTGAGAGCTTTAGCCTGGCCTGGACGGCTGAAGAGGAAGCCTTCGACACCTTTGTCATAATGGTCAGCCAGGCCGATGGCCCAGGCCAACCAAGAGAGCTGGTTCTGGGTGGCGAGGAGCGGAGCACAGCTATCACAGATCTCACCGAGGACACCGAGTACAAAATCGAAATCTTTGGGCTCATTTTGGGAAGAAGCTCCAAGTCTGTAATGGAGTGGGTGAGAACAGGTACACGGTGAAGGGAGGGAAAAGAGAAATCAGAGCTGTGAACTGAAACTCTGCACTGGTCTTGTCAGCGTGGTCAATGTGTAGTGATGTCGTATCTTGTCACTTTTGTCTTCTATGGTAACAGCATGAAAACATGATCATTAACACCTGTGCTCTGACGTTTTGGCTACTAACCTGTTAACAGTGGTATTTTCTGATTTCTAAGAACAAGCTTAAAGCTGAAAAAAAGGGGTTTTATTTAAAAATAAGCCGTTTTAATGATGATAGTTAGCGTGTTATGCCTTGAATTAGCCTTGATACTCTGATTGGTTTACAGCAATATCAGAGATCACATAAGTATCCCATGATGGTCTGAATGTTAACCCAACCTTAAATTAATATAATTGTGGATAAATAACAAGGTCTAATTTAAAGATGCTGAATATCTGCACATATGAGCCAAACAGCTTCAACCCAAAACTATCAGAAAGGCTTTGAAATGTCATATTTCAAGGAAATGTACTCAGCTCTTTAAGCTCTTTACTCCGCTTCTTTGATTGTGTTGTCTCTGTCCGGTTGTCCTCCCAAATGTTGTCCTTGACTGCCTGGCCCCATGTGTCCGGGTCGCTCTTTGTAAAGTGTGCTTTGGGGGGGGTGGGGATTGTCTGTGTCACATAGAACGGGTGTGTGTCCCCTGTACTCCCTGGGGGTAAGGCTTTACTCTTGGGTTGCGTGGCGCATGTTTCACTTTTGTGTTGCCATGAAATGGGGGCAAGTTAATCTCCTCAGGTCTGTCACGCGAGATACTGTGGCTCGCTGTTAGCCAGGAAGGGTCCCACCGTGAGCCGGGCCTCCCCAGGCCCCTTTTGTCTGTCTACCTCGCTCTCTCTTACATACTCTCTTTCACTTCTTAACGCGTGCCTTTCAGTGGTGGATCTGCCTTGGCTACAATAACATGTTATTCATGTGTGTCTTTTCTTGTCTTCTGTTAATTCTGAAGCAGAGCCACTAATAAATGTAAATGTATTGGCCGAGGTGACAGACATACCGTATGTTCTGTTTCCCTGTCCTCGCCAGTCTTAAAAAGCACATAACATATCAACTAAAGTTATACTTTCTCTGTGTTTGCCCCTTCCTTGCTGTGTCTGTCTTATTTGTGCCAGATGTGGGTCCACCCAAGGGTTTCCGCTTCTCTGATGTCACCGACACGTCGGCCACCGTTCACTGGGTGGTTCCCAGAGCTCGGGTGGACAGCTACAGGGTCACCTATGTGCCTGCTCATGGAGGTCAGTGTCCTGCAAAACAGGGACCATCTGGCCACTGTCACTTGATTAACAAGACTGAACAGAACTGTAAAACAAGTCAAGAAACTAAGCATTTACAACATAAAGATTTAGCCTGTAGCACTATTAGTTTTATCTTCCAACCAGGGAAGTATATTCCAGTTTATGAATGACTTCATCGCCAGTATGGACATTCCCCCTGCTGTATTATTGCTGATCAATGACTATCAATCAGTTCAGTCCTCCATCATCTGCAGGACAAACTCTTTTCTCCAACGATGGACTGCTTCTGCCCCCTAGTGACGGGTTAAAGGTACTTCTTCTGAATGAGGCGTGAGAGCAAATGAAAGTAATCATTAGAACATCATGCAAACAAAGAAAATTAAATATAATGTTATTTTTTTTATTTGAAGTTTATGACTACCATTATCTTATCTATATATGGATATCTCCAAATGATGTCATTCAGCCCCTTCACTTCAGCATCCATTGGAATGAAAATGCAGCCTACCGTTCTACGATTTGAATTGAACTATTCTATTTAATCCATACATGACAAGTTCCCTTATAAGTTGCTAAGTAACAGAGAAAGATATGACACAAAAGTTCAAAAGCCTGGCACACAGATGGAACAGGAAGTTGATGAAGAATTGTTTTCACCTTTTAAATATCAATTTATATCCACGCAGACCTCACTCTCTGAAGATCCTGGAGTCATCATAATAAAAGTACATTAGCAGATGTGGCGAGCACAGTTCCATGAGAAGGCAGCTGGCTCAACATTAATCTGATGGTTTATGAAGTTAACACAATCCTTTCAGTTATAAAACGTTTCTTATATAACAGGTAATCATTTAAGATGATATTAATACTTGATCTATCAAGTACATTCCATCATATTTTACTTTTAGAATATACAGCTATAAACCTGACCTATAAACCTGATGGTGACCAAAATAGACTGTGAGCCCTAACTGGCCTTAAAAATACATGTAAACCTGTAAAATACAAAAATAGAGACCAACTGCTAAAATGACTCAACATTTGTTGTAGGCCTACTCATGAATATAACACAAAAATAAGTTAAGATTCTGCCAAGATTCTGTGGGGTGGTCATCAGGGTACACTGTAAAAAAAAAAGTCCAGCCAAACGTCTGATATCTTGACTTGTTGTTGTTTGGACTTCCAGGTAATGCTAAGACTCTGACAGTGGACGGCTCGGAGTCTCAGACTGTGCTGCCCAACCTGACCCCCGGGGTCACCTATGAGGTTACCGTGGTCGCTGTCAAGGGTCAACGGGAGAGTGAGCCTGGATCAGACAGTGTCACCACCGGTAGGACTGATGTGGAAAACACACACACACACAAAAACACACACACACACACACACACACACACACACACACACACACACACACACACACACACACACGCACACACTCATTCATCTTCTTAAAGCTCCATACAAACATGAATATTTGCCTAGATTTGTCAGTTTTGTGATACTGGATTAATGTGTGTGTGTGTGTGCGTGTGTGTGTGTGTGTGTGTGTCACAGCTCTGGATAAACCCCGTGGTCTGACTGCAGTCAATATCACAGACACTGAGGCTCTGCTGCTCTGGCAGCCCGCCATCGCCACTGTAGACGGCTACGTCATCACTTACAGTGCAGACTCAGGTATGTAGTGCACACATACGCGAACACACCATCAAACACAGATAATACTTATAGATATATGTATAAACACACACACGTACATAAAAAATCAATTTTATCTCTCTAATAAATCGGGAAGCCTCTGTATGTGTGTGTGTGTGTATGTGTGTGTGTGTGTGTGTCTGTCTTTGAAATATCTCATGAACCGTTCATCCAATCTACTTCACACTTGGTTTCCTGGGTACCCAATGAACTTGGGGATTTGGAGCAGTTTGAACAGTGTTGGATATTAAACTGTGAATAAAACTAAAAGATCGCGGACAAAAGGTTGAGGAAAAAACGCTGCCATAACACTGGCTCTTCAGTGTCTACCCTTCACAATAAAGGTCCATCTTAAATTCACTCAGCATTTCACTAAGAGGAAACTCAATAAAACACACGTTCTGTGGCGGGGTTAGCTCAGTTGGTAGAGCAGGTACCCATATATAGAGGTTTACTCCTCGACGCAGCGGTCGCGGGTTTGATTCCGACCGACGTCCCTTTGCTGCATGTCATTCCCCCTCTCTCCCCTTTCATGTCTTCAGCTGTCCTGTGGAAATAAAGGCCTACAATGCCCAAAAGAAATTATAACAAAAAAAACAAACATGTTCTACCCTTCACAATAAAAGCCCTGTTTAAATTCACTCGCTTAGAGGAAACTCAATCAAAAGGCATTTTTTCTTCTCATGCAGACTCACCCTCTATGCTCACCCTGGGTCCGGTTGTTCAAGTTCAAGCCACTAAGCCTGTTTGGAAATGAACACCTCTGTTGAAGTGTTAAATTCGTTAACGATAGGCTATATGACGAGACAGACCTGCCCTCATTAAACGCTGACTGTGGTGATATCAACATGCGATGTCGTTGATGAAAAAGACAACACTAAAACGCTGTCCAAACTGCCCCAAATTCCAAACTGATGGGTACCCAGGGAACCAAGTGTGAAGTAGATTGGATGGACGGTTCATGAGATATTTCAAAGACAGACACACACACACACACACACACACACACACACACACAAACACAACAACTTGGTTGATTAACGTAGATATTGGATCTGATTGGCTCTCATAACGGGCCGGATTGGGTGGCACATGGTGCACTGCCATCAGTCCATGAGGCAAATGTCTGCGATTACTCCACATTTTAATTGTGATATTTTGTGAATAAATTCAGAATCTGCCACGTCTGTCAGGTAAATGTGGTAGTACAAAGTTTAACTCTGAAGTAGGAGTACACAGTAAGTCAGTAGTAGGATATATAGTGTGGTTGCTAAGTGCTTTGGGGTTCTTCTATTTTGGGGTACTATGGTTCTGGAGAAAGCTTCAAGCAGCAATACCACAGGCAGAGCAATCGGCCTGTTCCAAACTGGCATATTTTGAACAGGCACTGTACTAGTTGAAAAAAATGTGGATTCATGATGGAGATGCTAAAATAATGATCATTAGATGATCTTTACTGCCTTTCAGTGAAGATCTAATGAGAAGGAAGGAATGTTGATTACCTTATATCTGAGTGAGACAACATGACCAATGAGCAGACTGAAATAAAAGAGTGCTATCTGTCAGAGACATCAGTCCAATCCAGGCGGCTCCCTCCCTAACAGTCGGCTTCTCCGCGCTCTGTGTCGTTGCAGTGGCTCCAGTGATGGAGCGCGTGTCAGGAAACGTAGTGGAGTTTGAGATGAGCTCTCTGACGCCTGCCACGCACTACACTGTGAAGGTCTATGCTGTGAGGGACCTGGCCAAGAGTGCAGCCACCACCACTGAGTTCACCACTGGTGAGAATTCCTGCTAAGAAGTTGATTTGAGCTTCACTGATTCAAACCAAATCAAAAATACAACCAAAGCAGTCCAGTGGGCTTTTTTGTTATTGTAACTACAAGGTGTATTTTAATCTGAACCAAAAGTACATGATGCCAAAGTGATGTCATGTAGAAATATGTGAATGACAGCTTAATTAAATCATGAATGACATCACAAAGAGGCGCTGAAACAGCTGATAGAGAAACTGATGTTGGTAAAATATGAACAGATTTAAACGGCTGTTGTGTTTTTAGACGTGGACGCTCCCCAGGACCTGGCAGCCAGTAACATTCAGACAGAGAACGGTATGCTGACATGGAAGCCACCTCGCGCTGACATCACTGGATACATCCTCAGCTTTGAGTCGGCAGACGGCGTTGTCCGTGTGAGTGGACACCAGACCTCCACACATTTAGGAATGCATTCAATCTTTACAATGTGTTTAGGAACCCAATTTCTGACCATGTTTCCTCCTTCAGGAGGTGGTCCTGAGTCCCAACGCTGTCTCCTATAACATGGCTCAGCTGAGCGCCTCCACAGAGTATTCAGTCAAGCTGCAGGCCATCGCTGGTCCCAAGAGAAGCCGAGTCATCACTACTGTCTTCACCACCAGTGAGTGGACTCAGAAACACACTGGACAGGTCTCAGCCCTGCTGGGCTCTGAGTCTCTTACAACATATGTCAAATATATTTCAGTAGCTGTATTTTTAATACTATTAACAATGCAGTGGGAGGGCAAATTCATAACTCCTGAACTATGACAAAAAAAACCTAATGGCATTTATCTGAGTTTAGTATTTTAGTAACTGACCTGGGTAGATCCTGGGTGGGTGCTGGGTAGATCCTGGGTGGGTGCTGGGTAGGTCCTGGGTGGGTGCTGGGTAGATCCTGGTTAGGTGCTGGGTAGATCCTGGTTAGGTGCTGGGTAGATCCTGGGTATGTGCTGGGTTAGTGCTGGGGAGGTTCGTGGTGGTTCACTTTCCTCCCACAGTCCAAAGACATTATTACATTACATGTCATTTAGCTGATGCTTTTATCCAAAGCGACTTACAATTAAGTGCTTTCAACTGTGAAGGTTCAAACTCCAGACAACAAGTAGGAAGTGCCAGTACATTAGCTTAAATAAGCAAAGCTACAAAGAGACATGAAAGTGCAGGGTTTTTTTGTCAGAAGAGATGTGTTTTTAGCCTTCGGAGGAAGATGTGTAGGCTTTCGGCCATCCTGATGTCGATGGGGAGCTCGTTCCAGCATTTGGGAGCCAGGACAGTGAACATTTCGTTGAGTGATTAGTTCTCCCTCGCTGTGAGGGGGCAGCAAGCAGTTTGGCTGATGCAGAGCGAAGTGGGCGGGTTGGGGTATATGGTTTGACCATGTCCTGGATGTATGCTGTAGATTGACATTTAGACTTGAGATTTAGACATTTGTGTTCATTTATCTATGATGTTATCCTTGTGATGGACTGGTGTCCAGGGTGTACCCTGCCTCTCCCCCAAAGCATGCTGGGTGGCCCCAGGTGAGTCTGTGCCTGCAGCTTTAACAGTAGCCAAAGTGATCCGCCAATCCCTGTGCACCCTGCACACAGGGCAGTCAGACTACGGTATGAGGATCATTTTGCAGCCCCATCCCCTCTCCCTCGTTACAGATCGTGTGTAGTCCACTGTGTTGATTATTCCATCATATCCTGTGTTGTGTGCTTGTGTTTGTAGCTGGTGTACTGTACAGACACCCCAAGGACTGCTCCCAGGCCCTTCTGAATGGAGACACCTCATCAGACCTGTACACCATCTATCTGGGTGGGGATGAGAGCCAGCCCCTCCAGGTCTACTGCGACATGAGCACTGATGGAGGTGGATGGATCGTAAGTCACTGGCTATACTTGCATAGCCAGCTCTATCTCCACAGTGCTGTGGAGTAAGGTCTTGCTACACCACAGATGCATTCTGGGAGATAGGAGAAAAAAACCCGCTCTGGGTTGTTTTTTGTTGCATTTCTTTAAACCAATCCCAACGGTCTTGGGCGGCGCTAAGCTCCAGACGCAGCGACGGTGGCTCTGCTAAATAGTCTCAGGAAGGAACTTGTTTTGGTGGAACATTTTCACCCCGCATAATAATAAAGAAGACGCCAAATACAATATGTAATAAATGAAGTTAACTGTTGACACAATACAGTAACGTGAGCTATTTAAATTAGTTGATTCATGGTTAAACCTCATTGGCTCTTACCAGTATATCTCCGTGTGGACTTCGTCCACAGCAATTGTGATTCATTTCTCTGCTGCTGTTTGAGTCTATGCTCTGCTGTGCCTCTGTGTTCCCTTCAGTTTGGATGTATAAGCATTTTTGTCAAACAAATATCCATGATATTTTTAAGCTTGTTTGGCTTAGACATTCTCATTTTGTTTTGAACCTATATATAACAGTGTAACATAATGTCAGATATATTTCACATACAGCTCACTTGATGTGGTGACCTATTTTCTTTCTCTTTCAGGTGTTCCTTCGACGACAGAGTGGTAAACTGGAGTTTTTCCGCAACTGGAAGAATTACACAGCTGGCTTTGGTGACATGAACGATGAATTCTGGCTGGGTAATTTAATCATCAGAGCAAGGATATGGACATATAGTACATCAACATGTTCAGTATCCAATGTTTTCAGTGGCATTGCATTCCATGGCTTGATTTGGACCGGACTAGTTCTGGTTCAGTGATCCACTTAATTATAATAATTGTTATGTTATAATTTGAATGAAACATATTGAATAATGGAATGAAATAAATAAACCTTGAAACATGTAAAAGAATGTATTATCTGATAATAATAATATCTCATCAAAGCCATCAGTGGATCGTTGTCATTGCTGTCCGTCCAGCTTATATAGAATGTCCTCTGTCACTCAGGTCTTTCCAACCTGCATAAGATCACAGCTGGAGGTCAGTACGAGCTGCGAGTGGACCTGAGAGATAAGGGAGAAACAGCCTACGCCCAGTATGACAAGTTCTCCATCTCTGAACCCCGGACCCGCTACAAAGTCCACGTAGGAGGATACAGTGGAACAGCAGGTAGCGCTGACTTCTGCAGCCTGCAGACCCATTGGTGCCTAGTCATTTCCTAAAACAGCTGCTCGCTGTAGTTTTTATCAAAAGTTACTCAAACAGGAGGAAATTGTGACTTTGTTTGTGATTACTTTCAGCGACAGATTAATCCACATTTGGTTTTTTTCCCTGTGCTCCCGGCTGACCCCTGACCACCCGGTGATATTTCTGGGTTCATCAGGGACTGTACATAAGATTTGTTCTGTAGGGTTGGATGTCATGGTGCAATGTGTGTGTGCCAAAATGAAATGGTAAACTGAGTAAAGTATGTATGTATGTATATGTGGTCTACTGTTATCTTAGCTAATACATTCTTTTTCCTATGATTGTTCTGTGAAGAGGTGTGATTTGTCCATTTTTACATCATTTGTATCAAATTTACTTTGAATTTGTTATGATATAGATTTAATACATTTGTGGGGACACTTCTTGGTTAGGGTTACTCTTTTATTTACGTTGAATTTCTTCTCTATTTATATATAATACAATCTGAATCACAATATATTCCAACAGACTTGAACAGACTTGTCTGTGCGTGTATTGGCCATGTGACGTGCTCATCTGTGACATAAATGTAAGAGAAAGTGTACCAGCGTTTATCCGGCCCCTCTGCTGTGTGTCTTTGCAGGTGACTCTATGACATACCATCGGGCGTCCATTCTCCACTTACGACCACGACAACGACATCGCTGTCACCAACTGTGCCCTGTCCTATAAGGGAGCGTTCTGGTATAAGAACTGCCACCGCGTCAACCTCATGGGACGATATGGAGACAACAGTCACAGCAAGGTGCAGTATCTCGGTTACCGTTTGCCCTATGAACAGTGGTTCCTAAAGAAGTTCTCCCTGATGGTGTTCCATTAGTCTTGATGATAGATATGAGGGTATTCTAGGACTCCTCAAGAGGGTACAGCTGGTTTGGAAGGGGTCCTAGGGGTCCTTAATGGGTTCATGGGTCAGCCTTTCGGAGGGTTTAGAGCAGTGGTTCCCAACCTGGGGTCCATTCACTCCTCAGGGGGGCGGCAAAGATCACAGGGGGTGCGCAAGTCTTTATCTGGTTTGAGGTTGAGGTAAAAAAAAAAATATTTGCACGTTAAACAAATTATGATAATACACTAGAATATATAATGTGTACAAAAGTCTGTATAAAAACTATACATTTTTGTTCTCGCTTAAAATTGTAGGCAGGCTATTAGTAGGCCAAACCTCTGGGACCTCTTAACCTGGGAGCCTTGCTGTCATCAGGTCAGCTGCTAGCTGCTATCATCCTCGTTTTTCCTGCCGCCACGGCATCACTATTTTATGAATGAAACATTCATAAAACAAGCGCTGATAACTCCTTTGTATCAAAAAAGAAAGTAAGGCTCTATCTCGAGAGTTACCTCAACTTCGGTTTCGGAGGGGGGGAGCTCAGCTTTTCCTAGACATGAGTGGGGGGGTGCCAAGGAAAAAAGGTTGGGAACCACTGGTTTAGAGAGTCCTTGATAGAGTTCTATTAAGCCCAGTTTAGACCAAAGATTTGTTTTAGAACGTCACAGAGAAAAGTTTCAGCGGTCTGAACCGGCCCGTCTCAGCTCGACTCAAAACCAGCTGATGGCGTCGCTGCAACTCAGCTGGTGGAGTCTCCAGAGGCTGGTTTAAGAACGTAATGGAGTGGCCGGGTTAGCTCAGTTGGTAGAGCAGGAGCACATATATAGAGGTTTACTCCTCGACGCAGCAGCCGCGGGTTTGACTCCGACCTGCGGCCCTTTGCTGCATGTCATTCCCCCCTCTGTCTCCCCTTTCATGTCTTCATCTGTCCTGTGGAATTAAAGGCCTAAAATGCCCCAAAACAAATTGTAAGGGTTGTCACCTGTTTCACCAGCCAATACAGAAGTCCACTGGGCAAGTCAGCTACGAACTATAGAATAAAATGATCCACTGGTTTTATTTAATTTTTGAAATATCCCCAAAGAGAAACTATTATTCTCCCAGGATTTACTTCGATCTGATTAATGAGAGGCTGAACTACAAATCAAAACCTCTGCTATGGGTGTCTAAAGTGGTTCTGCCATTAGCTCCTCATTAATCCTGCTTAACCACAAGTTAAACGTAGTTTATTTGCAGAAAGGCAAAATGTTCTCCTTACCTTATTCATACCATAGTTATCAGAAAGTTAGGATTCAGAAGTGTTGGCATTGGACGTAATCTAGGGTTCCCAGAAGTGTCCAGTACTGATGTTTCATGTGTCCATCTCTCCTATCTAGGGTGTCAACTGGTTCCACTGGAAAGGCCACGAGCACTCCATCGAGTTTGCTGAGATGAAGATCAGGCCATCCAACTTCAGGAACCTGGAAGGAAGAAGGAAACGATCATAAACCCCCTCACCACCACCACCACCACCAACACTGCTACGACTCTGTCTGGACTCCCCATTGACCACCTGGACTCCCACACCCACACACCCTGCAGCAACCAAAGCCACTGCCGAGATCCCTGCTGCCTCCACCTCCCCTCCCCTCATTTGCTCATGATCAGCATGGACTCCATGAGATGACACCCCCCCCCCCCTCCGATGACACGGTTGTGGAAATGCTGCCAGTGCGGAAATCAATGTGCATGTTACAAACTGGACTTAAATCAAGCCCACACAGATTCTACTCACGCACCAAAGATAGCAAAAACAACTCCATGTCCCCTGATTCTGATCCATCCTCCGGTGTTGCAGCATTTGTGGGGGGGCTTTGGCATTATGTTGTGTACAGTAATTAATACAGTTCCTATTTCACGTTTGGGGTATCACAGAAAGGACAGGCTGTTTATGCAGTAGTACAATGTGGTCTTGTTTAGGTTCAGGGCCTCTTTGCTAAAACCGATAATACAGTGATTCAGCAATTCAACTGGATCATCTTACAGTCTATTCCTTGTACAGTACTGTACACGTATTCATCTAAATGAAAGATTTGGAAAGGGATATTCCTCAGATGGCATTGCTCAGATGTCAGATATCTCCGTCTAACTTGCCATTTGTTTGTGTTTGTGTTTGTGCTTAACTTGTCTCAGTGTCACTTTATCCTCCCCAGGTTCCCTCATCTCACGCAACATCTCATGTGATAGAGATGGAAATGAAAAGAGAAAAAAAATATATGGAAAAGTATTTTACCCCGCCACATCCCATGTCCACATGGATGGCAATGTTTCCATTCATTACGTCAGCCCCTGAAGGCATCATGCACAAAGAACAGAGAAAAGAAAAGCTGGTGTGTTTCCATGTGTTTGGTTTCTGCTGTGAATCCGAGGCAGGACCTGTTCCTCAGTATATAATGATATGCGGTGATGATATTTTCTTTCTTTTTGCAAAATGTGAAAACAGTTCATATGTGTGGAACAGGACAAGGCTCAGTATTGTTGTCAAAAAATGTTGAGTTTCTGTTGGACATAGTAAGGTTTCGATGCTTATGTTGATGCCGATAGTGTTTGAACAGGCCAAGACTAGAGAAGTAGTTGCTGCCCCCCCAGCCCTGCCACAGCAGCACACTAACCACTGACCCTGTGCAGAATGCCTGTGTAAATTAAGTTTGTTTTTATGCTTTGTTTGTTATAACTGGGTGAACAACCGGTGTTTCTCTGTGAACTGTGTTACAATAAAACACTTTGTTTCAAAGGAACATGTCCAGGCCTTTTATTTTCTACTCAAGGTCCACTTTCAATCACATCTCATGGTCTTCCTCGCAGTATAGCGTTTGCTCAGTTGTCATTGACAAGAAGTCATGGAGTTGACCGTGAGTTAACATTTTTGTGCCCCCTGTTGAGTAAACTAAAGTTGTAACAGTGCTGCTTTGTCTAACCATGTTTGTTTTATGTTTTCAGTAATAAGTTGTATGCTGCAACCGGGTTATGAAAATAGGAATGAATGTATTTGACTGTAAAGAATAGGTCCAGACTGATCTGGTTATCACAATCACCACCTTTTGTCACTGTAAACAATAGGTAAAGACAGACCCTTCCTCACCCCTCTCTTCCTGTCTTTGGATGCATAGATTAGGTTAAAAGCAACTATTATCATATAAAGAGAAACCTTTTGCCACACAGCAGGAAATAATCGTCTGCCTGTATCAGTCTCCAACCCCTGGTACTTTAGTCTGGGTTAGGACAATAGAATGTTAATTCCTGTAAACTTGTAAAGACTTTACATCTGCATGATAGAGCCTATTGATCTGTGGGTGCAAATGACCCCTAGGGGGCAGAATTTAGAGCATGTTCTTCCTAATTGGACAGCGAAGAAACCAACGAGATGCGTCTAACCTGTCACCATGCCAACAAAGAGCCTATGAGGAAGGCTCTTACTCACGAAGGAGAAAAGTAACCGCCCCTGGGATTGGAGGAATAAAGCAGGGGGGCAACCGTGATTCGGGGCGAAATAGATGCGGGAACTTTAGGGTTAAGCAACTATTTTCCAGGCCCGCTGCAGCGTAATTCTCTGTATTTTGACTTATCATTTTTATTAATAAATCTTTGTGTTAACCTTTCAATTGGACCAAGCCTCTCCTTCTTCAGAGATTCAGAAACACGTAAAAACTCAACACCCCTTAAGTAAAGAAAGTAGCAGCTAATGAGGTTTTATTGAGGAATTCTAAATGAAGGAAACAGAGGCAGCAGGAGATATATACAGTACTGTGCAAAAGTTTTAGGCAGGTATGAAAAAATGCTGTAAACTAAGAATGCGTTCAAAAATGGAAGTGTTAATAGTTTTATTTTCATTAATTAACAAAATGCAGTGAATGAACAGAAGAGGAATCTAAATCAAATCAATATTTGGTGTGACCACCCTTTGCCTTCAAGACAGCATCAGTTTTTCGAAGGTACACTTGCACACAGTGTTTGAAGGAACTGGGCTGGTAGGTTGTTCCAAACATCTTGGAGAACTAACCACAGATCTTCTGTGGATGTAGGCTTCCTCAAGTAACGTAGTTATAGGAAAAGTCCACTTCTAAGCAGTTCTACTAACTACTCTCCCCCGAAACCGTTTTTTCAATTTGCATTCGCACTGGCCAGGTGGCCATAGGGACTATAGGAGGGGTAAGGGAGTAATGCAAGCACGGCAACGGTAGCCTATTTATAGCGTTAAAAACAGAAAACAAATACACCAAAAAAAGTATGAACTACATACTAAATCTAATGTATATGGCATATTTGTCATAATGTAAACAAGTCTCCCGAAGAGAAACGGGTATCTCTCTCCCCCGCCTCTGCCGGCTGCGTTGTGGACGTGTGTGTGTGTTTGTGTTTGTGTTTGTGACTCCGCTGCTTTGCTCCAGTTGGATATCTACAAGGATATTAAATCAAGGCTGAGTCATAAAGTCTGTGTCTTGCGCATTGTAACTAGAACGTGCGCCAGCCAATTAACTATTGAAGCCGAGATGTCAGTGGGCATGTGCTCTGTCGTCTCCTCCTTTAAGCCTCCTTGGAGACGGCCGTGTTTGGCACATGTCCATTTCCTGGTTTGCCCTGCTGGGAGCGGCCGCTGCCCTCCCGACGGATCTTCCTGCTGGACTACAGAGAAGGTTATTACCCTTCTCAAGTTGTTCTCTTATTTGAGTTTAGTTCGAGTTGGTTTTTAGGGTGTTAGTTTGCTAGTTTTTCAGTAGTTTTAGTTTGTTTGTGAGAGCCAGGTAAGTTAGGCCTCTAATGTCTACATGAACATATTAATAACATGATGTGTAATGTTCGGTCGTTAATGCGACCCCTCCTCCTTCTTCACTAGTGAAACATTGTAGCTAACTGAAGACATTCACGGTGATTTGATTTGCATTAGTTTGAACCATGCAGCAGCAGTAGCAGTAGTAGTTTGAGTTTAGTTTGACTTTAATGGATTTATTTGACACAGCTCCTAGCAGTACCAGAGTTAGCTATCAGATCCCCTTCTTCCCTAGTCCGTGGGCAGGACACCGAGGAGAAGAAGAAGATCTCTGTCCCAACAGTAAAGGACAACAGTCAGAGTTCACAGCATCAACACTGAAAACAGAATAATCCAGAAAAACAATTGTTTAGCTCATTACGTTTTGCAAGTAAACTCTTATTTTCTGAATGAAAAAAATAAAGTTTAAATAGGACAAGTATTGAGGCAAATTTCACAGTTGTATGTATTTTTTAACTGTTGATTTATGTAACTTTTGTATGTAACTAAGTTCAGTAATTACAACATCTTTCCAGAAGTCAACGAGTAATCGTGTTAAATTATTGTGATTTCAATATTGACTGAAATAATCGTGATTATATTTTTTTCCATAATCGAGCAGCCCTACCCACTACCTCTACCACTACAACATGAAGACAACACTACAGCAACTAGTTCACAACATTAAAACACAAACACAACAGTACCAACAATACAATCCCAACATTAAGATTAGCTGTTTGGTTTCATCTCCTTCCAGGGGGTGTAATCGGCCTGGGCGTCCCTGTGGCGATGAGGAGGGCGTGTCTCTGGACGCTGGTGAAATGTCTCAGCGTTTCTGGCCTGCTCGTCCTGTCTGCTCACATCTTCACCGTGAGGAGGAAAGATCCTGCGACGCCGAGCCCCCTCCCAGCCGCCGAGTACCGGCTCCTGTCCCCTGACACCTACGGGTACACCCTGACCCCGGCCGCTGTGTTCAGGGACACCCCCCCCTTCCTGCTCCTTCTGGTACCTGTGTCCCCTGGGGAGGCTGCAGCCAGGGACGCCATCAGGCAGACATGGGGGGCTCCAGGGCGGGACAGCCGAGCTCTGTTCTTCGTGGGGCTCCCTGAGGGGGGGCGGGGCTCCAGCGTCCAGGCTCAGCTGGAGGAGGAGAGCAGGACACACGCAGACATCGTCCAGATGGACTTCCAGGACAGCTACCACAACCTGACCATCAAGACCCTGATGATGATGAACTGGCTGGCCAGCCACTGCCCCCATGCCTCCTACGCCATGAAAGTGGACGCGGACATCTTCGTCAACGTCTTCCTCCTGCTCCGCAGGCTGAGGAGCTCGCCGCGGCGGGGCTTCATCAGCGGCTCGGTGATCAGTGACGGCCGGCCCCGCAGGGACAGCAACAGCAAATGGCGTGTGTCGGAGGAGCTGTACCCCGCCGACAGCTTCCCCCCATACCTGTCCGGGGCCGGCTACGTCTTCTCGGCAGACATGGCGGCCAGGATCTCCTGGGCGTCCCGGTTCGTCCGGATGCTCCCCCTGGAGGACGTGTACGTGGGCCTGTGTCTGCGCGTGCTGGCCGTGCAGCCGGTGTACTCCCGCAGCCTGCTGCCCCCCAGGAACCTGTTTGAGATCCGACACCTGGACTACGACAGGTGCACCTTCGCCAAACTGATCATTGTCAACGGGTTCACGCCGTCCCAGCTGCTGCACATGTGGCAGGACTTCTCCTCAGGCCACAGCAGCTGCTGACTGCCATTCTCGAGTTAACCCTAACCCTCTTAGCATTTAAGGTCCCATGACATGGTGCTCTTTGGATGCTTTTACATAGACCTTAGTGGTCCCCTAATACTGTATCTGAAGTCTCTTTTATATAGGCCTTAGTGGTCCCCTAATACTGTATCTGAAGTCTCTTTTATATAGACCTTAGTGGTCCCCTAATACTGTATCTGAAGTCTCTTTTATATAGACCTTAGTGGTCCCCTAATACTGTATCTGAAGTCTCTTTTATATAGGCCTTAGTGGTCCCCTAATACTGTATCTGAAGTCTCTTTTATATAGACCTTAGTGGTCCCCTAATACTGTATCTGAAGTCTCTTTAATATAGACCTTAGTGGTCCCCTAATACTGTATCTGAAGTCTCTTTATATATAGACCTTAGTGGTCCCCTAATACTGTATCTGAAGTCTCTTTTATATAGACCTTAGTGGTCCCCTAATACTGTATCTGAAGTCTCTTTTATATAGGCCTTAGTGGTCCCCTAATACTGTACTGAAGCTCTTTTATATAGGCCTTAGTGGTCCCCTAATACTGTATCTGAAGTCTCTTTTATATAGGCCTTAGTGGTCCCCTAATACTGTATCTGAAGTCTCTTTTATATAGACCTTAGTGGTCCCCTAATACTGTATCTGAAGTCTCTTTTATATAGGCCTTAGTGGTCCCCTAATACTGTATCTGAAGTCTCTTTTATATAGGCCTTAGTGGTCCCCTAATACTGTATCTGAAGTCTCTTTTATATAGGCCTTAGTGGTCCCCTAATACTGTATCTGAAGTCTCTTTCCCGAAATTCAGCCTTGGTGCAGAATTACAGCCACTAGAGCCAGTCCCACAATGAGCTTTCCTTAGGATGTGCCATTTCTGTATTTGTAGCTTTTGAGGAGGAGAGACGGGGGGGGGCAAGGTGGAGGGTGGGGGTGTGACCTTGACCAACTGCCACTTTGCTCGTTTGAAAGCCATGATGTCTTTTTCTCATGGGTTGGCCAAATTCTCTGGGCGGGCAAAGCAGAGAAAGCGGAGGTAACCTTGTTCCTTATGACCTCATAGGAGATTCCTGATTGGTCCATCTGAGCTTTCATTTTCTCAAAGGCAGAGCAGGATACCCAGGGCTCAGTTTATACCTATCACCATTTCTAGCCACTGGGGGACCATAGGCAGGTTGGGGGAACGCATATTAATGTTAAAAACCTCAAAGTGAAATATTCATGCTATGGGACCTTTTAAGGAAACAAGGAAAGGAAGCCATCAGACACAGCCATGGGGGGCGGGGTTGTATTATTACTGTTCATTATCAGGGAATTTAACTAATGGGCACTTTACTGAGAGGAGAGGAATGTAGTTCTGAAATGAGTTTGTCAATGAACTAATTAGTCAGTCAGCTGAAAATTATGGGAAACTGCTGATTATTTCATTCATTACATAACATATACAAGTTGACATCCTCAAATGTGTTGTTGTTTTGACCAACACGTTCAGTTTATTGTCCCGTAAGTCAAGAAAAGATCTTTAATCAACAGTGGTCAGTTTTTAGGTAATTTAAAGAGAAAATGTGCTATCACTTTTTTTGATTTATTTCTGTCCTGGAGCCACCCTACCACCCAGCAGAAATGTGTGTGTGTGTGTGTGTGTTCCTTGAAGTTCCTGTTTTCAATGACTTTGAAATGTACCGTTGCTGCCTCATCACTGAAGCTGTATTTCTTACTACAAATGAATATGTATGTATGTATATAATATATCACTGCTGTTGCCTTGGTATCACTCGTGCTGTTTCCATCCAAACCAAATAAAAGCCTTGATTGTTACATTGAAGATGGATTCCTCATCACATACACCATCACACGCAGTCAGAGGGCTTTGGAGGCATTAGGGACAAACTCTTAAGTAGTTGAAATGAAATAAGTTGTGATGGAAGAAGAATTCTGAACTTTTACTGAAGTAAAAAAACTGTCACACAGTTCTACTTCAGTATTGGCAAAATGTACTAAAGTATGAAAAGTGAAAGCTCTCATAATGATGCTTTCCAGAGTTTTTATTTTTGTATTTTTAAAATCTTGTTTGCACTAAATGAATACCTTTTGGGCTCTGTATGAAATGAAAAATATGAAATTAGCGTATTATTGTTACTCACTGATACATCTGAAGCTATAGCTGCTGGCTTGAAGAGTTGATGGTTCAGTCACTCCTCTGAAGGGTGGGTGGGGGTGACAGGGATGGCCAGTATAAAGGACTCTGACTATAGAAATACATTACAAGTAGAACAGAATACAACTAAAACCACTCACATGGTTTAGAGATGAAAGCTTTTGGTACAGGCAAACAAACACCGTCAATCTCTGACTATGAAAGCCAATTTCATAAGTTCACCATATGTTCTGCATGTAAATAAAGTAATTCAGATAATTGAAAGGAAGTAAAAAAAGGACAATACTGTGTGCAAGTATAAACTGGAAACAAAAGGAAATACTAAAAGTACAAGTACCTCAAGATAAAGGCTGGATATCATTTAAAACGTGACAATGCCGGTCCCCATAAGGTGATGCTGATGGAGTACTTCATATTTCCCTCCACCAGCTGCTGTGGTCGCGGGCCAATCACACGTCGCATTAAATCAAAGAAAAAGTGAAACAGTATACCACTGCAAATATGAGAATGCAGATGTAAACGAGAATATAGACATGTTCTAAATGACAAAATGATGATGGAGTGATGTAAGCTGCACTGTGCTGACTGATCATATGAAATCATCTGATTGGATGATGCTAGGAGCTTTAGGTGCTGTGTAATGACTGGCCTGCTGGCTCATGACCATACACAGAATAAAACGCTCATGACTCAGCAGCAGATGGCAGCCTCAGCTAACCCGCTACGCCTACAGCCGCCTCCCAACTCCACACCACTCTGACAGACCAGGGCATAGGAGCACTGCACGCTCATATCCCTCCACTCAAAAACTACAAGGGGACTTTGTAACCTTAATGACAGCATAATGCACACTTCCGCAAAAACACTGCATCCATTTTCCTCTTAGAAATCCTTCCAATGATGCAATCTGTCTCATATTCCGGCCATAACCCCCCACCTCAGCACCAGCATCCAGAAGAGACTGCACTGATCCGGCTCAATGCTGTTATTATAGACTGTCTGTACAGTGTCTATAGATACATAATAATAATAATAATAATAATAATAATAATAATAATAATAATAATAACAGCATGAAACAACCAAAAACTAAACACACACACACACACACACACACACACACACACACAGCCAGGACTGTTGCTCAGCTGTGTGGGCGGAGTCTCAAATTGGTTACCCAGACAACCCATAAAGCGCGCAGTAGACTCCGCGGCTGTTCAGAACACAGAGCTGGGTGCACGGAGCAGGATCAGCGGCTGCACGAGACGCGGGAGCTGTGAGGACACACCGACACACACGGAGACACACGGAGACAACGAACACGGAGACACACGAAGACACACGGAGACACACGGAGACACACGAGACACACGGAGACACACGGAGACACACTGAGACACACGGAGACACACGGAGACACACTGAGACACACGGAGACACACGAAGACACACTGAGACACACGGAGACACACGGAGACACCATGCACAGGACTTCCTAAAGATCTGCGTAAGTATGTCTGTCTCCTCTGAAGTTCCAGCTGCTCTGTGATTCTACTCAAGGTAAAGATGGAACAGGTCAGGAGCAGAGGGACTCCAGTTAATTAGAGAGTAATGTACTGGACCCTGCAGTGGTTCCCAACCTGAGGAGTGCGACCCCTATACAGGTCCCAAAATAAATGTGAAGGGTCACCCTCCTGGAGCCCAGAAGGTTGTGAATTATGAATTAGTATTGTGGTGTAGAGGGCTCCTGTGTCCAAATGTAGTTTTAAAACCTTTAAAGGGGTGATAGAATGATTATATAGGGTATTTCACACAGTTCCTTAAGGTCTCCTAATGGGGTATGTAACATTGGTTGGGCTGAAAATGGCCCAGCTGCTGTTCTATGCTCCCTAATGCAACCCTGTGAAATAGGCCTGGATTGAAACGAGAGGTGTTCTGCCTTATATGGTATGCTCATGAATATTTAGATGAGCTGTGCACTGATTGGTTGGTTGAAGCACACGCACACACACACACACACACACACACACACAGCCCCTCCCCTCCGTGCAGCTCCCTGCACGTCACACACACACTGCACAGAAATTGTATACATTGTTTGCCTGCTATTTCATTACTAAATTCACTTCTGCGACTTTTTTATGCGAGAAATCAACTATGTAGAGTTGAAATAAGTGCCGTTTTACGAAAATGTATGGCTAATTGCAAATTTGGTCAGACTGTGTCGGAGTTCAGGAGCTCCTACAGTTTGTCGTGACAGCGCCGGGTGCCTGCCTGTCCCCGCTGTGAGCTGGCTGGAGCTCCGTCACGGCCGGCAGCCTGCGGCCCTCCATACCCAGCGCAAAGTCACCGTTTCTGGGTTACTGGACTACCAAATGTCTCTGTCCTGACGGAGATCCAGGACCCGCAGCTCGCTGTTCTCCCTCCCCTCTTTCTGCTAAATGACCCGTGTGTGTGAGTGAGAGTAAGCGAGCTTGTTACGCCCGCAATCTCTTGTGGAGCATTATAACTTCGAAAAACCATATGTTCCAGTTAATCTTATAATCAATTTGTGTATTGAGTTATTTAAACAAACGATCTTGTCCGCGAGTCTCCTGAGAGAGCTCCAGTTCACAGCGGGGTCTGTGAAGGAGGACAGGCCGGGCTGCAAGCCAGCGACCCCGTCGGGCAGCAGCCGCTGTCACGTTAGACTGTGGAGCTCCTGAACTCCAACACAGTCTGACCAAATTTGCAATTAGCCATCAATTTTTGTAAAACGGCACATATTTGAGCTCTACATAGTTGATTGATTTCTCGCATAAAAAGTCTCAGAAGTGAATTTAGTAATTAAATAGCAGATGAACATTTCTGAGATCTGCGCGACCTAGATTCAGAAGACTACCTGATCTCAGATCAGTGGTTTATATGTAAATGTTGGGGCGTGACAAAGATAGAGACTAGAGCCAAATAAGGAGAAGCCACCGAGTTGACGTCAGCTATGAGCTTTGTTGAGATTTGCCCGTTTTCAGCAGCAGTTTCAAATTGTGAGATTTGCAGAGGAAAGAGGTGTCAATGGGACTCTGAGGTTCTATGTATGTCCTAGTTACCCTCCAAACTGTCGTTATTCAACTATGACAGGGTAAAATCGGTTTTGCATTCTATCACCCCTTTAATATTTCAGTTGATATTACTCTTACATGATGCATCTCCTTAAAGCTGCAGTAATCAGTATTTTAATACCAATAGTGGTTGAAATGACAAAGAGTTAGAGAGCGATCCATCTGATCTAATTTTTTATGGTATCACAATGCTTTTTTTGTTTTTCACGTGTCATTTTACATCATAAATATTACACACTCAGAGAAACTGCTCTGGAAGTGAGTTAGTTTCCACTAACTTCCCGGTAGAAAGCTCCTGCGTCTTGTACAGACAGTTTAACGTCTCTGAGGAACCGGATTTAGTCTCATCTCCTTCATCTGAAATACATGTTTGATGATTTTACTTTGACTAACGTTAACAGACTAAAGAAACTGACAGCACAGAGACGCTAGCAAAGCAACACGGGACAAAAAAAAAAAGACAGCAGAGATATCCACTATTGAATTTGTCTGCTTATAATAGGTTTTTTGGGGGGTTGCACTGGCCAGTTTAGATTTTTTTTTTTTTGGGGGGGGGGGGTTATACGCTTTCCCATGAGATGACGTTGGACAGACACAGAGAGCAGCTGTGTCCACACAGTGGAGCATTCAGCAGCTCCAGAGGCAGAGGTTTCTTATAATGGATTAATCCGTCCCTGTCTTTGGCTTTGTTTTTGACTTTGCTCTCAAGACAGTCTGAGGAGGGAAAGCTTCTTTAGTTGGGAGCCACTGTCATCAGGCCAACAATCTGAGAGTTGTTTGTGTTTTAAACAGGAAGATTCATTTATGCATTTGCATTGTGTTTTTAAAGACATTCATTAGATTGTAGAACGCTTAGAATAGAATAAACGTGGTGTTTCCAGCAGGTGACAGCTGTCTTGTCCAAAGCATTGCTCCTGTCATCTGTGACTCTTTACTTCTGCTCAGCCTTGCTGTTGATGTAACCGTTGCTTGTGTTGTTTCTGTGGCCGGTCCTGTCTGTGCTGTTGCTCATCTGCTGTTGCATGTGTGTGGTTCCTCCTCAGTGTCTACACAGAGACTTCTGCGTTTGTTCCTCCATCCACAAGATGCATATGAATAGCTTATTAAATCAATGGAGTAAGTATTGACAGATTCAAAAACTTCTTTCATGTTGTTTCCATTTCATGGATTGTGTATTAACCACCAGGAAGTGATTTTGAGGAGGTCATAGGTAGGCCCTGTGTGGCCTGTGCAGCGCTGCCTGAGGACTTCTGGGTTAAATCTTTGTGTCTCTGACGAAGTCAGCGTGCTGTACAGTCGCTGTGTTTAGCTCGGCATCGTTCTGAAATAGAAAGACTGCGCTCAGCATCCTGCCTCTCTGTTACCTGCCCTCTGGGTCCAACACACCCTGGAGCTTTCTTTCTTTCTGTCTCAGAATCTAGTTTATAACCAGTATTAGATGCATATGGAGCCCCAGAGTGCTCAATATTAAATCAAAAGAGACATGACTAAATTGTGTAAAATATATAACTGATCAAAACTCCTTTCATTATTATGAATGCAATTCCATCATTCATTTTCATAATGACACTTTTATTGGATGATATGTTTTAAATTATTGTAGATTTTTTATTTCAAAAGGCTCTTTTACAAAAGTCTGTTTTATCTGATATCGTCATTACTCCATTTAAAATAATTCCCCAAGCTAATTAGCTAGCATCAAAGTAAAGCGCTAGTGTTAGCATTGTTAGCTAGCTTGTGTTGGCTGGATGATGGATGGATGGATGGGATGATAGAGATGCACTCATTACAATTTTCTAGGCCGATTCCGATTTGACCAGCCGATTTTAGCCGATTCCATCTTTTCTATCCACTTTACAGCACACATAAATATATATTTTTGTGTGTATATTGTGTGTATATATTATTAATATTTTTTTTTATTTATTTACTTTTCTTTAACAAAACATTTTACATTTTGCATCGAACATAGACAATTTTTTGAACAGATAATCGATCACTATAAAATAGAACTATATAAATTACTCCTGGTGTGGGAAATTCACACACACCTAAAATCTAAAGTGCAATGTTATGGAAGAACCATTTCCTTCTTTTACATCCAATATCCAACTAAAGAAATGTGATATATTTAGCAAACTAAACTTCTGTATGAAAACCGGGAAAACGGGTAATGCATTTGTACAAAAGGCCGTCTATAAGTATTGTTAGAGTGCATGTCGGAGAATAGCGAGCTTCACACCGCGGGTGGGCACGCGCAACACCCGGTGGAAAAGTGAGAGAAAGAAAAAAGAGACTCGCTGTCCGAGGGATAACTAGCCAGTGGAGATGGCGTGTGTGCGTCCTTGAGAACTGTAAGTCATCTAACTTCTGTTGTCAGTTCGGTGTTAGCTGGTGATTTCGTTGTTTGTGTTCTTCACCTGCTAGTGCACGTTGCTGTTGATTCCATATAATGGCGACTGTTGAACGCCCTTGCTCACGTTTGTATTTTAGTTGCATTATTTACATGCTACAGTAGTTACACTGCATTAAGATTATGTAACTAATAGTGGGTTTATTGTTATTATTTAATAATTATACAAAAAAATGTGTCTTTGCGGGTCCAGTCAACAGTATGTTGACAAAACTTACAAAGCAGTCGTTGTCCAGACTCATAGTAGTCGTTGGGGTATTGTTCAGCCCGGTATTTTGCAGTTTATTCAGAGTTTCTTAATTTTTTTGCCACCGTTGTCTTACCGGGCTTCGAAATTTTTTTCCCTCACAACAAACTCAACGGGAACGTGATGACGTATGGTTACTAGGCAACAGGCTGTGCCATTTGGCCACGGTTTAGGTAGAGACCGGTCTCTGCTTGTTGTTGAGACCTTTCTCCGCTTGTTGTTTTAAACTGAAAAATGAGAAGGAAGTAAAAAAAATCGTTTATTAAATATGTCAACAAAATATATGCAAATTCTGTGTGATTCCACGTGTATAACAGAATTCCATTTTCATGTGTAGATTCCGCGATTCCGTCCGTGTTTTCCGCATCGCGGAAATCATAGGGCCCTAATGGTGGATGGATGGATGATAGATAATCCTATTGAATCCTCTTGTCCCCCACTGTGGTGTGGTGGTGCCCTGCATTTAACAAAGCACACTCATCGAAAGCACCTGATGACACTGTAGCTTTAAGGGAACATTTCAGCATGTTTGGAAATACCGGTTACGCTTTCTATGTGTGAGAGTGAGATGAGAGAATGAATAGGAACTCGTGTTGCAGTATAGTTGATTTACTCTGGTCTGAATCAGTGACACACAGAGAAGAAATCATCAAACCAAAATGTATCCGTAAAAGAGCACGCTGACTCAGCTCATTGGTTAGATGTGTGTGGGAGGTGAGAGAGTAAACTGTGTTCATCTCACCTTCATGTTCTCTAGCCGCAGTGTTGGTGAACTGTAGTGGGCAGGAGGCCAGGAACACCTGGCCTCAGCTGACCCTGGATGTTGACTCGGCTTCAAACGCTGCGTTCAGGAATGCTGGTTGTGTTTTGGTGCAAGTCCACCTTTTTCCTACATAGCACCTGACTGAGGCTGGCTGGAAGACTGGATGAGTTCAGTGTGGTGGGGTGGGGGGGTAAATAGACAGAGATACATTGTGCTGTCTCACATTTTGCATCAGCTCCACACTGTTTCCAGCCCACTCGCCCATCTCTACAAGTGACATGTTGTTCTTCACAGAAAACATAAAGAGCGAAGCATCTCACTCTGCCAGATTTACACAGGCAGTCAGGGTGTCAAAAAAAACAACCCCATGTGGTCTCACATGAGCCAGTGAAGGGTGTTAAATAGCTGGAGACAGACCTGAACTAATGCTTTTTAAATTATTCAATAATTGAAGAGGGAAGGACCAAGTATGTTGGCTTATGTCTGGGTTATGTATTATCTGTTTGGCTTGACACTTGTATAACGTAGTATAAGAGACATGAAGTAGAAGAGCCAGAGTGAGTGAGCTGGTGTGGCTAACTGAACAGTGTAACCTGATTTTAAGCACAGTAAATGGAGATGGTGAACGAGGGCACTGTAACACAAAGACCCAGCAGGAGGAATGTATAATGGATCCTTTCCTGAGTGGCCAGAGATTGTTTTTAGGAAAGACCTCCAGCCAGCAGGCCTTATAAAGCTTTTATCAACCACTTTAATCACTGTCAACATTTGTTCATATGATGATTTCATAAACTGCTTGGTAGAAAAGATTTCCATTATTTATGCTAAGCTAAGCTAACAGGCTGCTGGCTGTCGCTTAATGTAAATCATACAGACACAATACCTCATCTGACCCGGACTTCGCCTAACCATGAGATGAGGACCATTTGTTGAGTTGTTTCTGTCAAATGAATATCATTAGTCAGCCCGTTTTTCTATAATAATTTACCAATTCCATAGCCGAGCTGCATAAATCTGCCAGCAAACCTTGCTCCAATCCCATATAAATGAACACCATTATGGCCTCCTTATGGTTTTAGGATGACATCGGCATGAAGATATAGGACACCAAATGGCTTCACCTACGTAACGTTGTGTGTCATTTATATGTAGCTGTTGATGCTGTTGCGCCACCTCCAGCTCATGTCGTCACGGCTCACAAGGACAGACGGATGTATGGACAGAAAACGCAGCCCGCATCAGAGCATTGCTGCTGTACTGAAAGTTGGAGGTGTGTGACACTGTGTGTTACATTAGTTGATGATGTGTTAGACATTATATCACACGTGTCAGCTGGATGTGGAAACAGGCAACCGCTCCCAAGTAGCACATTTTGCTGCTTAAAATAAATATACTTTTATTATTGTGTCTTATTACCATTGTCTATGCAATTATGTTAGTACCTGTTTTATTGCATGAAGCTCTAGTGTATTATTTTTCATGCTGTTTATGTATGATCATCATTGTCATGTGTAGAGTGCGCTGTTTGCGCTCATGCCGTGCTGCAGATGCCTGATAACAGCTTAGTTGAACCATTTTAATAAAGCGTCGAGGATGAATAGCTAAATCTTTAGTTAGTTGTTGAATCAGGTGTAACTTACAGAGTATTTGAGAACCTGCACCGTGTCCTTTGTGCCCTGATGAACTCCTCACTGCAGTGTGTTAGGGTTAGCTGTGTGCGCTCCCTCTGGCCGTCTGCCATCTCTGCCTTCAAAAAGCTGCAGATCAAGGCAGGCCTGGGGCCTCTGAGATGAGCGTCACTTGGCTCTGGAAAATCCATGAAGCAACGAAAGCTCCTGTGGCTTGGCTCAGTCCAGTTAAAGTGCTCAGCTTTAATGCATGAGACTGCAGCCCAAAATGTCCTGGCTGGAGGGCTCAGCAATATATACTTTAGGCCTGCAGTCCCTGAGGCTCAGAGGATGCTTTCATCCACACCCTGACTCTGAATAAAATCTCATTTCTCTTAGTAGGTATTCATTTCCTGTTTTTGCTATGTTGTGCACCTGGACATGACCAAGGGGGTCTCAGGCAGCGTGTTTCTCCTAGATGGTAATTTGTCATCAAGTACATTAAAGGTGACATATTGTGCAAATATGCAAAATGTCCTTTTTCATGCCTTTTCAACATAAATATGTCCCAGTGTGTCTAGAGACCCCCGAAGTGTGACAAAAGACATCTCTCTCCTGTTTCATCTGTCAGAAAATGGGGGGGGGGGAAAGTAGTGCACGTAGTAGAGTGCGTAGTAGAGTACGTAGTAGTTTGCGTAGTAGTGTGCGTACTAGTGTGTGTAGTAGTGTACAGAGTAGTTTGCGTAGTAGTGTGCGTAGCAGTGTGCGTAGTAGTGTAAATAGTAGTGTGTGTAGTAGTGTGCGTAGTAGTGTGATAAGTAGTGTACATAGTAGTTTGCGTAGTAGTGTCCGTAGTAGTGTACATAGTAGTGTGTGTAGTAATGTGTGTATTAGTGTGCTGCGTAGTTTGTGGGCTGCCATTTTTTTATAGGCGGGTAGAGTGAATAAATAAAAAATTGACGGCAGCTTTGCGAATTAAAAATGGCAGTTTTGTGCAGGGTGTCCTGTGTCGTGTTAGTGACGATTCTCTCTGACCAATCAGTGCTCTGCAGTGTTTTACTTCCACCTTCTAGTATCGGCTCAGCTCGCTTGGTACTAAAAAACAGACCAGGTACCATCCACAACTTTGAATCATGGAAAACTGCAGCAAAAATGTAAAATGCAGCACACATACACACAGACAGACACAGACACACACACACACACAGAGAGAGAGACATCCTTGTGTTGAGAGAAGGAGCCCTGGGGAAAAGTCTTGCTTGGGTGCGAGCTGGTTTTCACTGTGAGACTTTGATGAGCGACATTCCTTATCAGCTGTGAGAACGTCACCGTGGTGATGGCCAGCCCTGATATTCCTGTTGATGGTGTGTGTGGTCAGACGCAGGTCAAACTCACAGCGGGTTGATAACGGCCGTCAGCGCAGACAGACGTATTTGGCTGCTTGTGTAACCTTCCCTCCGTTGTTGAAGCTTTTGAAGAATCCTGTGTATATCGGAGTCAGAGCTGACAGCACTGCAGCCAAATGAGTCACTGCTGAGTCTCCATACTGTTTGAAGTCCTTACAGTCACGTAGAGCCGTTGATATGTGTGAATAGATTCTTATTATGCTGTCTAAATGAGGATCATGAAAAGTGGCAACCCAAACTGCAGGCTAAAATGTTGCAAATGTTCCGATCGACATAGCAGATGTTTTGTGGTTATTATGGTCTGTGTAAGCTGGTTTGGATGGAGCTAACTGGATGGGAAACTGAGAGGGGAAGAGAAAAGCTGACAAAGTGGGAAAGGGAATGTGGAATAGAGAAGTGGACTGTGTACATTCTGTCAACATGGTGACGCGTGTTAAGTATTAGTGGTGTTAAAAGGAATGTGCGTTAACTCGCTACTATCGCCTTCATTTTGACAGTACCTAATTTATAATATCTACTTTGTAATGGGATAACGTGTTACAAAATAAATCCATGAATGCAGTTCTAAATCTTGGTAAAGCTTAAACTTCAAGACATCCGATGAAAAGGCCGAGCAACAATCGCTCCTCCGTTTCTCAATACTTTCCCGTGCTGCTTTGTTCTTTAAATATGGCTCACAAAGATATATAGTTTCATGTTTTAAAAAAGGCCAAGTCATTTCCTAAAAATGCTGAACACTGTGCTGTGGGACCCCGTGGAGCTTTTGACCACTAGTAGCTCCAAAGAGCCATGTTCTCAACAAGTGGCTCACTGTTTTGTAGACACACATGCAAAGATCTGATTCTTTGGGGGGGGTTATCAATGATAGGTAACAGTTTGTTCAGTGACCTCCTCTCCACCACAGCTTCAAATGTCTCCTGTTTGCAGCCAGTAACGGATCAACAGGACAAGAGAGCCACATTTATTGAGACAGCATCACAACATGGGGTTAGGGTTAGGGTTAGGGTTCACAACATGAAAAGTACCAGAGAGACAAAAACAGGCGATGGGCATCAAGAGAACACACCAGTCCAATCCAAAAAATGAGGACGCCTGTCCTGCTGCCAGCTCAACTGACAGTATAGGAGACACATTTGTTACAGCTTTCCCCGTTACTGTTACCAGCTGATGAGGGAATGCATTTGACACATTTGGGGGCGTGACAAAACTCAGTTTGGAAAGCAGAACTTTAAAATATGTAACGGCCTATTGAGAAAGAGAGATGAAGGATTGAGAGAGAGACAGCTCGATGACCGGGCTGCACTGTAAGCGTTTCTTCTCAAAGCGGACTGATTGTTAATGAACAAAGGCAGCATGAATAGGCGGGGTTGATTGACCAAACGCTGCCAGTTGTGTTAGCGTGTCAGAGTGTGCTTTCCACCGGCGTCACCGTGAAGGCCAGCCGGGCTGTTGTCTGACCTTCAGTGTTGTCCCAGCAGGCCTCTGTGGCTGATAGCAGGTCAGGACCACCCCCGGCATGAGGAAGAGAGAGCAATGCACTGTGGGAAGTCAAGTTCATGAGATGCTGCAGTGTCTCGGGGACACTCTTTGCAATGTTCCCAACATCCAGAATTCTTTTTTTTTTTATCTGGAATGATTTAGTGCATCGCTTTCCTAATTGATGAACTTTTTATGAAGCCACACACTCAGTTATTCAACTACTTTGCATATATATGGATGCAAATAGGTATACAAAGTAGGACAGTAGCTCCAGCTGCCAGGCCTCTGGTGGAGGAACTGAGCTGCAAGGAAGGTAAAGACTGCCCAGAAAACAACATTTAGAGAACAAAGGCTGGTGATTTTCCATGTATTTGTTATTGTCAGTAATTGCATTAGTCCACCTTCTCTGTACTGTCTAACTTTTTTTTTTTTTTTTTTGTTTTCCTTTTTTTGTTTTTTTTTTTTTTTTTTTTTTTTTTTACAAAGAGTTTTTTTTTTTTTTTAGTTTTTCTTTTTTTTCCTACTCCTTTTTTGGTGTTTTTTTTTTTTGGGGTGGGAGGGTAAAGTTTTTTATTATTAATATTTTATAATTTTTTTTTTTGTTTTTTTTTTTTTTTTTTTTTTTACTCCAACCCTTTTTTTTTTTTTTTTTTTTTTTTTTTTTTTTTTTTTTTTTTTTAAAATATTTTTTTTTTTTTTTTTCTTTTTTTTTTTTGTGTTGGGGTGTTGTGCTGTTTCTGCTTTGCTTTTTTTTTTTTTTTTTTTTTTTTTTCTGTTTGGTGGGTGGTCTCTTCTTGTTTAATCTCAATGAGTTGTTGATTATTGTCTTTAATCTGACTCAGACTACAGCTCAGGGTGGTATCTACTGCTCCATAACCCTCGTTAGGCCCGCACGTCGTTAGTCTTAGAGTTAGTGGGGGCCATTCGTCCTCATTTCTTGTCCCTGTCGCGTTCTGAATTGTTCCTACTTAACTTTTTGCCTGATGTTAACATGCTGCGCAGCATTCCAAAATCTTCAGACGATGTTGCGTTGCAGAATAACAATATATATTTATTATTATTTTGGTTTACCGTGCAGCATGAACATATCCCTTCTTTTAGTTTTCAGCTGTAAATCCAAAAACAATAAGATAGCATTTGAACAAAGGTTTGGAGCCAATGCGCTATAGTGTCACAGTGTACAGCGTACAGCGGTTAAAAACCCTTTGCCCTTGTGGGCCAAACACCTGCCGTCAACAGTTTGGAGCTTACCTTTCTAACCTCGCCCCAGGTAATACCAGGTAATAGGGGTGGTGATGGCGCAGTGGATATGACACGTGCCTTTGGTGGGGAGATCCGTGTTTGATTCCCACTGTGATACATCAACCAATGTGTCCCTGAGCAAGACACTTAACCTCTAGTTGCTCCGGAGGCGTGCAACCTCTGACATATATAACAATTGTAAGTCGCTTTGGATAAAAGCGTCAATTAAATGACATGTAATGTAATACTGCAGTGACACCCAAAGTCTCAACACTCAAAACAACACATGTGGATCCTACAGACTGGGACCTGACTTTTTTAGTGTGTTTGAAATCAACTGCATAGTGAGTTATCACTTACCCTGACCCAGACCCCATCAGCTGCACTGCACTTAGTTTTAATACAGAATTTTTAACTTCCTGTAGAGTGCTGTAGTTTCCTGCAAAGCTGGGTTTACACACACGCACACACACACACACACACACACACACACACACACACACACACACACACACACACACACACACACACACACACACACACACACACACACTCATATACATGAATATTAGAAATATCTTATTAAAAGACACATGTACTTGAATATAGATTGAGTGGTTGTGTTTGGTGTGAGCCCTTGTTGTCCGTCAGGCCGGCCTCTATTTTAAGCCTCACATTATCCACCGTCTTTGTTTCACTCTGGAAAGTGGAAGCACTTTCCCCCATCATGCACCTAACAAGTGGGACGGTGAAATGAGACCTTTTGTGAGCCTCTCTTTCATCATACTGTTAAGCGCATAAATTGTCCTTTTAGTTGTCACAGTCTTTTGTGTTGAGGTGATCAGGTTAGCAGCAGCGTGCAATGACATTAGTTTTAATATTGTTTGGCTGATATATTCCATTATATTGCTATAAATGTAGATCTCACATTTAATCTGCATATGGTGCAAGCTATTTTGCTTTTCCATCTTGAAGAGCCTGGCATTTGTTGTAGGATTGTGAGTTGTAGTTGTGTCTCATGTCTTCGTTGTTGTTGTTTGTGTGTTATAAACTGTTGAAAGTCAAGATCCTCAAAAACTCTAGTTCGATTGTTTTCAGAACAACTGGTCCAAACGAGCCGTGAACCCAAACCGTTTCTGGACCAGCTGTAACCGTGTAGGATCAGGGACTGACTCCCCTGCAGCTTTTGGATTTGTGTTGTCTTGATTGTTCAGCCCCGCAGGTCAAAGCTTGGAATGACTAACTGAATAATCGCAGCTCTAAAAATGTAACATTTTTTCAGCTTCAGCATAAGCTGTTTCTGTGTGTCTCTACTCTGCCAGCGGACATCTCCAGGATGTGTGATGTGGACGTGTCCCCGGAGCCCAGCAGTCCCACCCTGTACGGCGAGTCTTCAGACAAATACTACCATGTCGACCGCTGGCAGAAGCTCCGCACCGCCGTCCGCAAACTGGAGTTCTGGGAAAACTTTAGCGCTGAGCTGATCGGGAGTGGCTTCTTTTCCAAAGTCTATAAGGTATGTCCTCTGTCCTCTCCCATGGTGCCTTGCTGCCCGCCTGCGTGTGAGCTGCTGTCAAAGCTTGCTTTGTTCCAGCCACTAATTGAGACATTCTTGCCATTCCGTGATTGGCCCACCAGCTTTGGAGAGCATGGGGGCGCAGCTGAGATATTACGTAAGTCCTGTTTGACAGCAGACTAACGGACGCCTCTGTCTGTCTGTCTGTCTCTGTCTCTGTCCTCTGTTCCTCTGTCCTCTGTCTCTGTCTCTGTCCCTGTCCTCTGTCTCTGCTAACGGATGGCCCTGTCCTCTGTGTCTGTCCTCTAGGTAATGCACAGCACCAGTAGGAAGGTGATGGTGGTGAAGATCTACAAAAACGACGTGGACCAAGACAGCATCGTACGAGAGATTAGCCTGCTGCAGAAACTCTCGCACCCCAACATTGTCAGGTAGCAGTCCCCCATGTCCCCCCATGTCCCTGTTCTTCCTGAAGCCTTGGCGTGGTCCACTGGCTTCCATTCTACTAAAGCAAGAGAAACTGCTCGATGGTTCAGTCTCTCTTCTGTCTCTTCTCCCTCCCACACATCTCATCACATCACACTCTTTCCCCTCCACAATCTGTCGTTTTGCAGCAGTATTTATGGTTACCATAGTAACAGAGTATAATGGCAACACCTTTTAAACCTCTTTATACCATACTGGATAAATACTTTATGATAATGATAATGAGTGAAAACAACACATCACAACCCTCTTTATGTTATCTGCTTTATGGCAATTTATAAAATCTATGAACAGACTAACCTTTGTGTAATCCACCCCAGTGAACATTAAGATGGCTGATTGGTACTCTACAACGAGTATAACTGACAAACTCATTGTGATGGATTGTATGTATGGGTTTTCATCGTCAAAGTCATATCCCCAAATATACAGTGAACAGCAAAAACATAAAGTACACATGATTTTGAAGTTAAGGAGTTAAGGAATTGCAAAACATTGCTATGTTTTTTTAGTTTTTTTTGAATAAATCATTTTTTAAACAGCATTTATTGAGTACTTGCCTACGTAGGGCAAATACATTATCATCACCTTATAGAGTTGAAATAACAACCATGTTTTTTAAAACTTTCATTTCAATACCTTTTATTGGGATTTTATTAGTGCACCTGTTGTGAATATTGAGATGAATGCCCCCCCTGTCTGGTAGATAGTTTACAGTCCCAGAACACAGGCTGTGAAACAGGTTGTTGTAAAAAAAATGAATCTTTGATTTGCTAAACCTCTATGATGGCTAAGGAACTTTTTTGCTGACTTTTTAGGGCTTTATCTCGACCAAACTGTTAGTGAGAAAGCTATATGAGACACAAATAATACAGTCAAAGGTGTTATTCAACTTTTCGGTTGAAAAAAAGCATGTCAAACATGTCTGGCCCTTAATGTGATTCTCATTTTCCAGTGTGGCCCTCAGTGAACTTGAGTTTGACACCCCTGCCATAGAGCTTCAGAGTCTGCAGAGAGAATTCTCTGTGACTCCTTCACTACCATTCACCATTTTTAACATGTTTGGATGAAAATATTGATTAGAGCAGCTTAAAAACAAATCATTAAAATAAGTGCAAAGGGATTCCAAAACCGTTGAGGTTTGAAAGACCTTGCTGTGGCTGGCAGTGGACACACATGAGTAATGAGACCTGTTGAACAGTCATGGGCGTGAAGCAGCACACTGCGTGTTTGCTCAAGCAATCTGATTTCTGCCATCTAGCAAGGTGACACGCTGAGCTTATCAGCCTCCAGGCTCACAGCGTATGCACATTGTTCCCAGGACCCGACGCAATACTGATGATAAGCCACGTAAAAAAAATAACATAAATGGATTATGATATCTACAGTACACAAGGGCTACGTCACCCAATATATTAACATTGTGTTTTTAAACGTAAAATTTAAGCTTCATGTTTCATAGTTACCTGGTAAAAGCTCACTCACACATTTGAATGCACATTATGAATTATATCGCTACACTGTTGTGTATATGCTGAACATGTTTTTGAAGACTTAAGAGCCGTTTTAATAAAAACTAAATCCTGAGCCAGCAGATTCTACAAACATCACATACACAATGGTGAAAGTTGTTCTGATCAAATCAAATACATCTGGTGATATTCTATATTTTATGTTTTTTTATTGTTAAAATTCCATAAAAAAGCATTGTGTGTGTACCACAGCCTGACACATCATAACAACACAGACTGTATCTAAGATGGCCGCGTGTCCCCGCTTCCTCCCACGGTGGAGCCGCTGTATCCTAGCCCCGTCCTACTACTAATCACTAATAAAAACATCAGTGTGATCAGAACTACCCAAACTGACAGAAACCATCTTTGGGAAACGTGTTTGAGATGTAGTTCGCAGCCAGCCACCAGGGGGGCCATCCAGATGTTTTGGCTTCACTGATCTGAGATCTGTGACCAACAGCTGGCTACACTGTTCACTTCATCAACTGGCTAATGGCAGTTCCTGAGTGACCTGTAATAAGTAAAAGGTCTGAGAGCCTCGCGGCTCATGATCACTATTGAACATGACTTCAGGGCTAACAGTCTACTGCCATGCTAGCTACGCTGCACATAGCCGTGCTAAATGCTAACATATGCTCACATTGACAGTGCTATTGCATGCTACTATCATAGTTAATCGTGTTAGCATGCTAACATACTCGTCAGGTAATGAACGTGTCCTCTCGTTCCAGATATCTGGGAATCTGTGTAAAGGAAGACAAACTCTATCCAATCCTCGAGGTGAGTGCGACACCTTTGACCGTGCACGTTACCCACAGGCTGGCTTTGTTCTGAGTGTGGACAAACACTGATAATGAAAGGGTGGGTCGGGCCTTTCTTTGTCAGCAGACCTGAGTTGATTGCTTCACAGTGATGTCAGACTGTATATAGAGGAAAGTATATATATATTTTTTTTATTATTATTTTTTGGGGGGATTTTCCCTTTATTTGAAAGTGGATAGACAGGAAAGGGGGAGAGAGATGGGGGATGACACGCAGCAAAGGGCAGCAGGTCAGATTCAACCCTGCACCGCTGCAGGACTCAGCCAACATGGGGCGCACGCTCTTACTGGGTGAGCTAGAGGCCGCCCCTGAGAGGAAGGTATTTTGGACTGTCCACCTGTGTGATACTCATGTTAGTGTATGATGTCGTGGTGCGGTGTGTCAGCGGGTGTGTGTCGCTCTTTCAGTATGTGAGTGGCGGCTGTCTGGAGGAGCTGCTGGCCATGAAGGATGTTCCTCTGTGCTGGAGAGAGAAAGTGGAGCTGGCCTGTGACATCAGCAGAGGAATGATCTACCTACACTACAAGAACATTTACCACCGAGACCTCAACTCCAAGGTAAGACGCTCAGCCTCAGCCTCAGCCTCAGCCTCTGCCTCTGCCCAATGTCCCCACACGGATGGTAAGCTTTCCTCTAGTCTCTCTAACCTTCCTCTACAGCGCTGTGGAAAATCACTGAATCTCCTGAGAATCAATATTTGAGTGCTTTTAAGAAAGACACATGACTCATAACTTGCCACCAAATAATTCACATTTTTATTGAAGTACAGATGAAAATGGTTATGTATGGAAGCCTTTATTATATGCATATGCATGGGACAGTTTGATGCATCAAATCCTGACATGGGCTCACTTTAGTCCCCAGGAATACTGCATTACTAGCCTCGTGAGACCGTCCTCATCTCGCGAGCTCCAGTTTTCTACTCGCAGATCAGTCTGGCATCTTGAGGTAGAGAAAATTTGGAGCCGTTCGCCAAACGACCAACCAATCAGCGTTGGTTTTGAGGCGGGTTTAGGTGTGACGCAACGAGAAGCGTCTATCACCAACATAGGTGGTGATAGACAGATGGTTTATCCAATCAGCTAACCAGGATTTTAAGACAGCGGTAGCCCTAATTCTGTTAGCCACTCACTAATGCTTTTTTCTCTTGGATCCTTCTTTTGGAATATGGACCGGGAACCTGAAATGGCGCCTTTTTTATTCGTAAATTCTCGTTACACAAACGGCAAATCTCCTTTACCGACATGTTGCTTGCTTGCTGAGCTAACGAGCTATGCTTTGCCTGCAGCAGCAGGGGTAGCCTGGCTTGTATTTTCATACGCTTCATTGATCTGATTGGTTGATTTGGCCCGTCTATCACCAACATAGGTGGTGATAGACAGATGGTTTATCCAATCAGCTAACCAGTTTTTTAGCCCCTTCCCAAAATTTCTCAAAAGGAAAGTTCCCAGATATGCCGAAGCAATCCATCTGGCGGAGTCAGGTTACTGCATTACACCCACATTTAACACATTAAAGTGTGTTTAACCTAGGGGTGCTAATTTAGATTGACTTCTCTGAGCGATAGCCGATCTGTTAGCCACTCCTTAACCGCCAGGCAGGCAGCGGAGACTCCAGCACAGAGACAGCACGGACAATTAGGGATGTTTTAATCCTGATAACGATTTTGGCTCCTAACAATCACAAAAAATATGTAATCGAGAAAAACGATTATTTTGCACTGCACGTTTTGCAAATTAACTCTCATTTTGTCTTTTGTTCTGAATGACAAAATAAAAGTTAAAAAAGGAAAGTATGAGGGACATTATACAGTTTAAGGTTTTCACTGTTGATTTGTTTAACGGTTTCACTGTTTTTTTTACTTTAATTATTGCAACATCATTTCAAAAGGCAAGTATAAATCAGTTTAAAGGATACTGATTTTAATATTGACCAAAAATAATTGTGATTATGATTTTTTTTTTTTTCATAATCGAGCAGCCCTACTGACTACAGTCCAGCTGGTAGTGAGAACTAGCTGCTGGATGGGCTTCTCATCTTTCCTTAGCTTGGTCATTCATCTTGTCCCTGTGGTCAAATGGTATACATGCTTTAATTAGGGTGTCAACATTAGTTATAGTTTTTCCAAAGATATTGAGGAAATGGGTGCAGGAAATGTACTAATAAATAAATGAAGTGATATACAGCGGTGGAAGAAGTTTCCTTCAATTCAGATCCTTTACTGCAGTAAAAGTACTAATACCACACTGTTACAGTTAAAGTCCTGCAGTGAAAATGTTCCTTCAGTAAAAGTCTGTAAGTATCATCAGGAAAATGTAGTTAGTTTTTTCGATTGCTAGACGACAGTGGGCACAACTGGAGCAACATGTGCAGAACTCTAACTCCAGTGAGTCTACACAGCAGCAGTTCATGTGGACCAATCTCTAGTTCCTTTTTCATTGGTTGAACACAGTTTTCAAAACTTATCCCATAGCTTAAATCCCATAATTCATTCTTTATATTCAGTATAGTTCTCATGTTTCACGAAGTTAGTGATTGTAGATCCTTTTTGCACATTCTCATGTGTGTATATGTGTGTGAGTGTGTGAGTGTGGTTGCCAGGCTTCCCAGCAGAAACAGTCAGTGATGCAGAGAGCTGAGGCAACATGGCAGCCGCTCTATTGTCATGTTAATAGATAGTGTGTAACTGGTGCTGTTGTTTGACACATGGCTCTGTGTATCAGTGTGAGAACGGGGGGCCCTCAACACGCACGTCACCCTGAGGCTACTCATGTGGCTCTGTGCCGATTCACTTTATTGACACGGAGGGAGGCCACAGCTGATTTACATCACGCTGTGGCTACAGAAAGTGCATCGATTCATCCATCATGGGGAACTGAGATAATTGAATGAATTATCCTGATTTGGAGATACAGATGAGCCGCATTAATCAATAACTCATGGAGACCTGTGAACAAATGACATATGCATAATACCAGAACAAGACAATTCATTAAGCAGCCTGCTGAGAGCACTGAGAGCCAGAACAGAACCAGAGTGAGCTGAGAGTCCGTCTGAAGCCGAGCTGCACATTCAGCGGATGGTTCTCTGGAGGTGTCACAGTGTTTGCTTTACTCTCACTACTACTACTAACCAGCTGTGTGTCCTATCACCTGTATCTGTGTCTCTGTGTCCCCACCAAGAGTCAGGGTCTGTCTGAGGTCTGTTTAAAGGACGATTTTCCTCTCTGCTGTCGCACCAAATGTCTGCTCTTGGGGGGAATAGTTGGGTTTCTGTAAATAATAGCGTGTGGTCAACTCTATCTGTAAAGTTTTCTGAGATAATGTCTGTTATGCAGTGGTGGAAGAAGTATTCAGATCCTTTACTTAAGTAAAAGTACTAATACCACTGTAAAAATACTCTGTTACAGTAAAAGTCCTGCAGTGAAAATGTTCCTTCAGTAAAAGTGTGTAAGTATCATCAGGAAAATGTAGTTAAAGTATCCTCCCATTGTAGTGTGTGTAAAGGATCCAACCAGTTGTGTGTTTAAGGGTCTAATCATCTCAGCGTGACTTGTAGCCGTTATATTGTTGGCTAGTTTACTTTAGAATCAAACATCAGATTTTATAAACTACATGTGTTCTGTGTGCAGTCATGTTAATGTGTAAAGTAACTAGTAACTAAAGCTGTAACAGATGAATGTAGTGGAGTAAAAAGTACAATATTTCTCTCTGAAATGTAGCGGAGTAGAAGTACAAAGTGGCATGAAAAGAAAAGAAAAGGACCTCAACATTTGGACTTAAGGACAGTCCTGGAGTAAATGTACTCAGTTACATTACACCACTGGTGTTATGATACAACACTATAAATAAAAAGAGTTGAATTGAATTATGATGAACTCAGTGTACACTACCTGGCCAGCAGCAGACAGCAGACCCAGTCAGCAGCTAGCTGGTGAAGCTAGCCTCTGGAGCGTTAGAGGCGGAGCCCTGTTTATTCCTCTGATTGTTGCTCAGTGTACGTGATCATCGGCGCTGCTTCCTTACTGTGTGGCCCAGAGAGCAGGAGCACTAGAGACCTCCGCCAGGCCGAGTCGGCTACTTCCTGTTAAGCACTCAGCTAACTTGAATGGGGATTAAAAGGTTTAATCGAAATGTTATCGGAGCCAATGGATCAAACTCTAAACTCTAAATCTAATACTCTGAAGGTGAAATCGTGGGGGATTGTGACGCGGGGATTGTGACGTGTTTCAAAAAAATGTCTCCACTGACTTCCAGACGTCCCTTTCTCCATGTAGGTCTGAGGAGAAAAGTCTTTTTGGGCCAGAGGGCCGGAGCCGTAGTTCCACCGTTTGGCTGATGTTTCATCACTACCTGGGGCTGAGAAAGCCTCACAACGAGCAGTTCTAGAGCACTGGTTGCCAAACGTTATGGTTAGGGTTTCACATCAAGGACCCCTAAAGTGACACAATTAAGACCACGGAGCCCATTTGATATTGTCCCAGAATCCCCTGATAGGATGTTTGTTTTTAGACCTTTTAATACAGAAAGTGTATGAAATTCATTACCAAAACAGTCTGTCTTACAATCTGTCAGTGTGTTACTTATGGATGAAATAGAATTATTCCCCTTTTTGCAGGGGACCCTGTGGGACCCCCCTCAAGGACCCCACTTTGGGAACCACTGTTGTAGAGACTGAGTTGGTGAAGCTAAAAGCAGATGGTCAGAAACACGACTCCAGATGAATGCTGATGTTATGTTTTAAAAAAAATCTATGAATGTAGCTTTAACAATATAACGTACATGACTGCTGGCTATTCATTTCCTGCTGGGCCATTTTCCCGCCCGGAATATTAACATATATTTATTTATTTATTTTATTAGGCTCCCCATTAGCTGATGCAACAAATGCATCCGCTACTCTTCCTGGGGTCCACACATAACACATGAATAAACAAACAATCCTACACCGAAACAGGAAATTCTCATAAAATACAAATATACATATATACACACTCACATATGGACATATACATGCACACACACACATATATATTAAATATGACTGCTGTGTGAATACGATGAGTTGTAGTAGCTTACATTATGATTGGCTGGTTGCTCCCCTGATCCCTCACAGTGAGGCAGCTATTTGTCCTCAAAGCTTAGCGCTTGGAGATTACATCACAGGAACATCTTTGCCTTCACAGATATTATGTACACCATGTGTCAAGTTATCAATCATACCATGGGCACACACCCAGCTACATTAAGAGAATTATTTTTTTTGCACATCCCTTTTGGGTCATCCTCTGGCAGTGAATCCAGTGACGCCAACATTTTCCCAAAGCCCCCTGAACCAACGCAGTCTTTGTAACTCTGCAAGTTAACTTGAATCAGAGTTTGAGCTCCTTTTAATAAGCGCCTTTCTCTCTGTATCTGCTAAAGCTTTTCATTTTTGTTTCCCAAACTGTTGCCTTCCTTGGCACAGAGGGCCATGGCTCCATTTAGAGCTGAAGTGTTTTTCCCAGGAGAGCCTCATAATGACTGGCTACTGGATGGAAAAGGCTTCTGGTGCAATGGGAGCCAGATGCTAAGACGTCGCTAACACACACACACACACACACACACACACACACACACACACACACACACACACACACACACACACACAAACATAGAGATTTGCATACATGCAAAGTAAACACACAAGTTAAAACACATTTGTTTTGCGCAGTCACCAGCACACCCCTGCTAAATACCTATAGATTGATCCACATGTATCAACATCCTGCACACACATATACACACACATAATACACAAACTTTAGGCCACCCACTGTTGTTATGTAACGACATCTCCCCCACTGTCTGCCTCACATCACACCTCCAGCTCAAGCTTTGTGTTTTTCCACATTATTTTATTAAAACTGTGATCTGAGCACAGCCAGGCAGCACACACACACGCACACGCACACGCACACGCGCACACGCACACACACACACACCTCCTCACATGACACACGTGAATCATTGAGTGGAGCCTGTTCATGAGTGGAGAGACTGCAGAGCTGGATTTGAACTTCTTTAAGCTTTATACTTGACTGTTACAAAAGGAACTGTTGATGGTGCCTGCTTTTTTCAGATAGCAACCTTACACTGCCCCCTGTTGGCAACATGTAACCCTGCAGCTGCTGTGCTTTTTGTGTTTGTCCAGAACTGTCTGATCCGGGTGACGCCTCGGGGCCGGGAGGCCCTGGTGACAGACTTCGGCCTGGCCAGGGAGGTGGTGGAGCTGTCAGTCAAAGACCCCGGCAGGAAGCTGTCCCTGGTGGGCTCCGCATTTTGGATGGCCCCTGAGATGCTCAGAGGAGAGCCATATGACCGCAAGGTAACTGACAAAAGTCTGTACTACACACACTCTGCTGCAGCTGGATACACATTTATGTTGTACTGACATGACACTTAGAAACATGACGAACCCCAGGAAGAATAACTGACGTCAGGGATCCTAATAAACTAAACATGGTTGCTGTTATGTTTCATATGTTCAAAAAAGAGATGGACAGAAAGTGAGTTTGTCAACAATTTTCAAGTCTCAATGTATATATATATATATATATATATATATATATATATATATATATATATATATATTCTCCATTAATCTATTATTCGTTTGGTTTATTAGATGTCAGAAAATAGTGGAAAATCTCCAAACAGTCCCAACACCCAAATGATCAATTCACATAAGATGAATAAAAGCAGTGAATCATCACAAAAGAGAAGCTGGACCTTGGTTTTGGTTTGGTTTTTCCTTGAATTAAATGAAATTGTTAATCATTTATACAAATAGTTGTTGATTTATTTATCTGTTAATCGACTAATGTTACATGTCTTTTTGGGCATATTATTCTTTAAAAGTAGCCTATATTTTTGGGCGCCTTATTACTTTTCAAAACAAGCAATATGTTTGGGATTTGATCGGTATCAACCTCCATTATTGCGTCACATCTTCCAGGTGGATGTTTTCTCCTTCGGCATCGTGCTCTGTGAAATCCTGGCCCGGATCCCTGCCGACCCCGAGATACTACCCAGAACACAGGTACATATCACATCAAACACAATATTGAAAAAATATTTCTTATCAATGGTTGGCTGTGTATTAACCTGATATCACGCTTATGATACTGGTTATAATAAATTCATATGTTTGTATATAAAATGTATATATTCAAAAGGTCATGGTTCACTCACAGTGCTTTTGACCACATGGACTTCTTCAGCGAATGGAAGTTGCTCAGGAGTCACGCAATTTAAGCACAGAACTTTGGTCACATGATAACAAGTGGGGGATATTTAAAGATTACAGTCTCAGATATGATAGCTTGATAATACTGTGTATTTATGGTGGAGGTGATCACTGTGCATGTTGAAGCCTCAAAGGAACTCTTTGTCATTATGGGGAATACGTTTTTTGTTTTTTATCTGTCCACATGTCTTCCTAGCGGGCGCAGATACAGAGCTAAAGCTACACAAACTATTTACTGTAACTATGAATACATGACTTACTCATTGTCAGGGAAATGACTCAACTGTTTGCCTATCATGTTCTAAAGTAAGCAAGTTTTGCTTCATAATTATGGATGAGACTGTCAAGGAAAAGATGTCTGTGTGCTTCCCTGTCGTTACTCAATATAGAGGAACTTTTTCTTGGATTTTACCAGACCGCTAGCACAACCGGGGACACACTTTTTGTGCTGTTTAAGGACGAACTGCTGCGACTGTCTCTGCCTATCCAAAATTGTAGAGGTCATTTTAACTATGAATACATTACTTACTCATACACCTACACATGGTATGCCTAGCCTACACAGAAGCCAACTGTAAAAGAAAGAACCACAGGTTATTTCTGAAGGAGCAGCAGTGCCCCAGATGAACTAATTGGCCTTGGTCCAGGTTTCTGCTCCTTGCAACGTGTTTGTGACAGTTCAATACTGCGAGGTAGTTACATTTTTTTCTGGTCCCATCGTGGAGCATGGATAAGTTTTAGACGCCGCAGGCCTGAGAAAGACCGTCGTGATGTGCAGGAGGTCACCAGAACAATGAGTCTGAATGGGATTAGTTTGGTGAGTTCTAGCAGCGACTCTCCCTGCTGTCCCTCCAGGAAACCCCCAGCATGTTCAAACGTTGCTAGGCAACCCTCCCTTTTGTTTAGCTATGTCAATGAACATATCACAATAAAGTGTCGCTCTTTGCCCTGACAGAATCCTCCATATTGCGTGTTTGAAACTTCCTTGCATTTCAATGAGCTGGAAGGCTTTCTGTGAAAGCAGATGGCTGTTTTGCAGCTTGGCGTTGGCCATGCCTGTGTCAGCTTTATCTTCTGGAGACAGCGCACTGCAATTTGAACCCTGGAGAAGGAGGAGGGTGGGCTGTTTCCGGTGTTCGTCTCATTTTAAATATCAGTTCAGCTCCATACATTACTTAACGCAAAGACATGAGAGCGACAATGATATTCTCATCTCACCTCAAGAAAAGTATTGAATGTATTTCCCAAAATGTCAATCCATTGCATGAAAACCATGTATACATATTTAGTATTGAGCCATTAGCAGTTTAAAATTTTAAGTATAGACCTGAAAGTTAAGCCCTACCTTCTGTATCAGGTTCCTGTTCCAAACAGCATGTGAACAGCTGGATACGTCCTCCCAGCACAGGCATGTGTTGAACTTGACACATCTTTGATAAGTCTGGGAAATGTTAGCTTTAGTGTGCTCATGCCACACTCACTGTTGATGTTGATGTCTTTCAGGACTATGGGATGGATGTAAATGCGTTCAGGCAGCTGGTGACGGACTGTCCCCAGCGTCTCCTGGAGTTAGCAGCCAGCTGCTGTATGGTACGTACACAAGCTAATGGCATTACGCCAAATGCTAATCAAAAGCTGTAAGACTGGTGTTAATGTTGGAAGACAAGTGACGACAACTACAAGACATGAAGTGATAATGTACGAGCAGGTAGTTTAATACGGTTTTAATCAGGCTGGTCGATGGTGGGCTAAGGGTTAGTGAAAGATGAGCTTTCTGTAGCTACACTGTTAGCTGGAAATTTTATAGACCCAATTAAGAGCAGCAGAGGGTGAATGTCCTGACTCTGCCACTATGAGTCAGCCATCAGGATCAGAAATGCATCTGGCCTCCCAAATGCCCACGTCTTGCTCACTCCACTCTTACAGTCTGTAACGCAGGCTCTCTGCTCAAACTTTGAGTCTCAAGCCCAAAACAGAGACCCATAACCCTGATGACATAATAAAGGCTCTTTCTCCAAACTTTGAAAAGCTTCCCCACCGTTTCCTCAGGTGTACTGTTCAGCCGTCCTGAAGACAGCACACAGTGTTGAGACTAAAGACCGACCTTTGTAATTTGGCTTTTAATTTAGCTAATGTATTTATTTATCTATTGATGTATCTGTCTATCTATGCATTTTAGTTTTACTTCTTGGTGTATATATATATATATATATATATATATATATATATATATATATATATATATATATATATATATATATATATATATATATATGTATATATATGTGTGTGTGTGTGTGTGTGTATATGTTTCTAATCATGTAGTGTAGTCTAATTCTAATTAGTGTAACATACTGCACAGTAGTAGTCCTCACTGTAACATGATGAGAGTTATGATAGTGTGTCTTCAGCTCCTGTTTTTAGTTTTAGTGAATGCTGTTTTATTAGTTAAGAAGCCATTTATCACTTTATCAGTTACATTTTGTATGTATGAAAAGTACAATACAAAACCGTCTGGCTAATAATGTGACTACTCACCACATTAGCATTGTATGCACACATACTGAATGTATGGAAAGTCTTAATATGAAAGAAAAAAATGGAAGAAAATGTTGTTAAAGAGTGACATCATGACAGAAGGATTTAGAGCTTACACGTCGACGCCCCCTGGTGGACGCAGGGCTGTACTGTAGCCAGCCTCAGACCGGCAAATATGAATAACTATTAATAATTTCACCCTTGCAGGATTAATAAAGTATGTCTTCTTCTATATTGTTGTTGCAACTCCAAAGTTTTCAAGTTTCTTCAAGCTAAACGTTCAGAAATGTATGCATAGCATAAGAATACTTTAGGCTTAGAAGTCAAATAATTTAGGATCAGTCAAGCAGCATACTGTGCACTAACATTTATGCAAACATTAGAAATTATGTGTTGAAATGTTGCTGATGGGCCAGCTAACCGTGCATTCCACAGTACTGAGGTACTTATACTTGGATTAAATATGTTCACTAAACTTGTACTCCTTCAGAGGGAAATACTGTACCTTTTACTCCACAATGTAACAGCTACGGTTTCATCCACAGCTACTTTACAGATCAAGATTTCACATACTAAACATAAAAACTACCCTACCACTTACACATTAATGCATCTTTCTAACACCCACAGAGGCCATTCTTTCTGTAAGAACAGTTCTTTTACTTTTGATACTTTATGGTAAAGTGTTGTAATCCCTTTCAACAAGCCAAAGTCCCAGAAGTAGCCATGGCCTCTGTTCTCCTCCCATTTCAGGTGGAGTCCTTCAGACGGCCAGCGTTTACTGAGGTGCTGGATGAGTTGGGAGAAGTGGCTGAGAGTCTGGAGCCGCCGCCCAAATCGGATCTGACTACGAGCTGAGTGCTCCGTTTGGGACCCAGCAGCAGGAGCCGAGTGTCTGGGAGTACTGGTGTGGGACAGGAAGCTGGCCAGACCCCGAGCCCTCTATGGTGTAGTGGAAACTGTCCTGACTTTGTGAGACACTTTGTGTGTCCAGATGATGGTACAGCATGTCAGCTCTGTCCTGTATGTCCCCGGTTCCTTGATCAGTGTGCTGATGTGTTTCTGCCTCTTACATCTGCTCTCCTCTCTGCTGGGACATCAGCAGACATCACTTCAGATTAGACAGGACACAACGAAGACATGACCAACCTATCAGGAGCTGAAGAGAGTTGAAGTTGTATTTGAAAAGAGTTGACAGGAAGCTCAAACTTTCAGATGTTAAATTTGCTCTGTGTTCAGGTTCACAGTTTATAGTCATATTTAATGTTGGTCTCATTTTAAACTATTTATTATTTCCATGAAGTTATATTTTTCTGGAATAACACTGAAAACCTCCAACATGTCCGCTTTTCAGGAACAAAGAAAAACTCTTGTAAGCCTTTATTCAGCGTGGTGAGTGCATTTTTCAAGTTATTCTCTGGATTTTAGCAAAAGAACCATACATTTTTCACAATGAAATCACAAAAATGATTGGCCACATCTGTTTTCGCTTTGTCTATATCAAATGATAATAGGTTGTTGTTATTTTTCAGAGTTTGATCTGAACATGTGCATTTAAATATTGAAGTTTTTTTTCTTACTCTGGATCTTCTTTGGGATTACCAGTATTCACTACTTTCTGGTCTGTGTGTGTCTCAGATTTCTTTTTAGGACAAAAGCCACATTTGGTTTCTATCCTATTCCAGCTTTTTAGCTCAGAGATACAGGTTTAATAAACACACACATACACACACACACACAGACACACACACACACAGAATAATGACGTTGAGGTTGTGCGCTAGATTGAGTTGTAGTTCCGTAATGGCGGTGGAGAAAGATGAGAGCGAAGCCATTCGGTCCGATCTGGCAACGGTGCCAAATATCCAGAAGTTAAAGCCCGAGCAAGAACAATCTTTGCTGAGTTGGGTTGGTGGCCATGATGTTGTGGCCCTCCTCCACACGGGGTTCGGGAACAGTTTGATTTTCCAGCTCGCTCCGTTAGTGGTGAAGGAGTTGGCTAAGGCTAACGCTAGCGGTGCTAAGCCAACGTCACGACCAAACGTTAGCGATTGGTTATGGCAGATTCAGAGTGGTCAGATCCAATAGTTTTAAACTTCAACGGAGTACCCGCCTTAAAGAAAGTTAACACTTGTCAATGGAGAGTGGCCAGACTCTCTGTACATATGAAATGGTACAGAGTCTGGTAGGACCAGGCTAGTGTACCAGGGTCTGGTAGGACCAGGCTAATGTACCAGAGTCTGGTAGGACCAGGCTAATGTACCAGAGTCTGGTAGGACCAGGCTAATGTACCAGAGTCTGGTAGGACCAGGCTAATTGACCAGAGTCTGGTAGGACCAGGCTAACTGACCAGAGTCTGGTAGGACCAGGCTAATGTACCAGAGTCTGGTAGGACCAGGCTAATTGACCAGAGTCTGGTAGGACCAGGCTAATGGACCAGAGTCTGGTAGGACCAGGCTAGATGTGTTGTTCATTACATGTTAAATGTAGTTGTAGTTGTACTTGTATTGTGTATGCTTTTATTATGCAGCACATGCACTCACTTGTGGTCTTTATCATTCAAGTTGGATAGGCACTTTTTATTTACACTGAGTAGTAATAATGACACATAGTAATTTATACTCAGTCCCAGGTAATGGTAATGTGAATATAATAAGCTGGAATGTAAAAGGTCTCAATAATGCAGTCCAAAGAAAAAAGGGGTCTTTCTCACCACAATATCTTGGGGTAGGCATAGCATTTTTACAGGAAAATCACCTTCGATGTAAAGACCATCTTAATTTTAAGAGCAGAGGTGCAACAATACTCATTCACCAAAATGTTCCTTTCATATTTCAATATTTACGCTGCTAACTTTGATGACGAACTGAATATTTTTTAAAAGATGTTGAGCTCCATCCCTAGTCTGGATAGTCATCATGTGATTTTATCTGGGGATTACAATCTTGCCATGGACTCGGTTTTAGATCGTTCCTCTCATTGTACACCAGATCATCTAATCAGTACAAGTGACTCGCATAAACTCATACACCCATGGAGGTTTAAAATTCCCACTTCTTTTTCTCCAATGTACACAAGTCCTTTTCCGGGATAGATGTTTTGTGTAATCACAGACTGTAAAGATAATCTAATTGTGATCTCTGACCATGCCCCTGTAAGTATAAATAGAATTCTTCCAACTCAGCATATCTAAGAGGTAAAATTATTTCTCGCAATGCATATGTTAGAAAAAAATATTTCGTAGAAGTATTGATGAGCTATCTTCAAAAAATCAAGACCTTGGATGGACATATCTTTTTCTCCGACCCGATTTGATCAAGAAAAGAGTAGGTTTACAAACCGAGGTGGATCTCTTAACCACTGCCTAAGTCCCGTAGCAGTGTTTACGAAGACGGGGATAAACCTTCCAAATTATTAACAAATCAACTTCGTCAAAAAGCTGCCTCCCATATTATCCCATAGATTAGATCCTCTGATGGCTCCCCAACAGAAGATTATCCAACTATTAATGACCATTTCCAAGTGTTCTGCTCTAAACTATATTCTTCAGATTTAACACCAGTTCATATCCAATTTGATGTTTTTTTCTCTAATGTAGAATTCCTACAATCAGCTGTGAATTGGAATAGAATCTCACAGTCAATGAAATTATCACTGCAATAATGTCCCAGCAGGGTGGACAAGCCCCAGGTCTGGATGGGTTCCCCATGGAGTTTTATAAAAAATGTAAATATAGATATGTTATATATATATATATATATATGTATATATATATGTTATATATATATATATATATATATATATATATATATATATATATATATATATATATATATATATATATATAGATGGATAGATGGATAGATGGATAGATAGATAGATAGATAGATAGATAGATTCATCTAATCTAGCTTGTATACACTGGTCCAACTGCCTTAGTTTATACCAACTCTATCTCTTTTCACCAAACAAAGAGATCCACTAAGTCCATTACTTTTCATTTTAGCTATTGAGCCACTCTCCATAGCTCTTATGCAACAACAGTATACAAGGTATCTCACGTGTAGCCGAACCCATACTGTTTTGTGTTATGTGGATAATTTATTATTATATGGTACCAGCCCCCTCATAAGTGTACCTGAAGTCCTTAGAGTTCTGGAAGAACTTGGGATAATATCAGGGTATAAACTTAATTTCAATAAAAGTGATTACTTCAACATTAGTAGGAATGCTGAATATTATCACAATCTACCATTTCAACTCTCTGCTAACTCCTTCACGTACTTGGGGGTAAAGATGACTAAATCCTATTACAGTTTATTTAAAGGTAATTTCGCTCCTCTTCTGGAACAGTGCAAAATAGATATGAAATGATGGTCTGCTTTACAGTCATCTCTTATTGGAAGAACAAACTGTAAAGATAAATGTTTTTCCCAAATTATATTTGTTCCAAGAGATACCTACTTTTATACTGCAATCATTAAAAAAAAAGCATCCAATCAGATCATAACTACCTTTATTTGGAATGGTAAATCAGCTCATATAAGGAGAGAATTTCTGGAAAGACAAAAAAACTAGGGAGGCTGTCCCTTCCAAACCTGCACTCACATTACTGGGCTGCAAATTGAAATGCTAGCTCCCTGTGGCTAAAGGATTGGGATGGTACAACCCCTGCGTGGCTTCAGAATAAAACGGCCATCAGCAGGCCACACTCGCTCCCTGCTTTACTTTGCACATCTTTGACTTCACTAATAAATGATATTAATGGAAATAAAATTGTAACCCAATCACTATGCAAGTTACAGTTAAAAAACCATTGGGTATTCAAAACATTTCTATATACTCACCCATAATAAATAATCACATATTTCAGCCGTCTTTATTAGACAAAGGCTTCCAAATTTAGTATGACAGGGGTATACACACCATCTGGGACTTAATTGATAGCACTTTTGCCAACTTTGAACAAATATCCATATATCTAATTGACTACTTACAAATTAGGGACTTTGAGTTTGCTAATTATCAACTAACCCCACTCTATCATGTCTGGATTCTTTGTTAAGGGTCAATACGTTACTTAAAGGTAGAGAGTCAATGAATTATACTCAGAAATAATCTAGGGGGCCCACTCTCAGATGAGGAATGGGACATGGCTCTGTCTAGCATTCATTCCTCTTCTATATGCTCAAGACATGCCTTAATACAGTTCAAGGTGGTGCATTGGCTACACTTTTCTAAAGCTAAACTTGCCAGAATATTCCCGCACCTAAACCCTATATGTGCCGGGGGCAGACAAAGCCCAGCAACCATCTACCATTGTGGTCTTGCCCAAAACCTTACCCGTTCTGGTGATCCTTTTTTGACACTATCTCCAAGTCTTATGGCCGTAATATTATGCCTTCTCCTACAATTGCTATTTTTGGTATATTCTCAGAGGATTACAATCTTCCTGCTCATTTAAAAAAGGTCATTGCCTTTTCCTCTCTTTTAGCTGGACGCTCTATTCTATTCAATTGGAGGGATGTATTTCCTCCATCACATAACCAATGGATTAAAGATTTAATGATGAACATCAAGCTAGAAACAATCAGATGCACCCTCAATAGTTGTACTAGGAGATTTTACAAAACCTGGGACCCATTAATAAACTATGTGAATAATTTACCCGGCCTGGAACTATAAACCCATGCATTTATTGGTGATCTGTCTTTCTTGCTTAAACGGACCAGGATGCTCGTGGTTGTTGTGTTTTTCTTTGCTTAGTTTGTTTTTCGGCTTTAAATGTTGCTGTCTTTTGTTTTAGTTTTTTTGGTTATGTTCTCGACCTAGTATCTTCTTGTTTATTTGTATAATTTGGCTTGATATGTCAATGTATTGTTTGATGAATTGAAAATTTGCAAAAATAAAGTGTTAAAAAAAGAAGTTTATAATTTACAGTTAACTTTTGTTTGATATCTGGTGTATGCAGAAAAATGTCAGTGTGTTAAGCTATTTTAGGCGTATGAGTAATTAATGCTTTAGGTAATGAAACATTTCAATTAGCTGTATGTTTAGGTAGACAATACTATTATATCACATCTGTAGGATAAAATGGAGCAAGGGAGCCTAAATATAAAAATATAGATGACAGCCTAAATATAAAAATATAGATGACAGCAAATACATTTTTGTTTTCCTTTTAAATAGCTGTCTAAGGACAAGTAGTCAACTCAAGTTTTTTTCTAAACAGTCATATTTAAGATATGATATTAAGACATTGCTGTTGATAGCAGTAATGTAACACAAAGTTTTTTTTCCCCTGTGGACTTCTACCAATGTTAAAATCATTAATATGCACAGTTTCAATACTAACGGCCGAGCCCTCACCTCCTGAGCAGGGAGAAGGGCCTGCAGGTGAGCTAAGTTAGCTAACGATATAAGACTTGTATCTTTTAGTGTTCATACATTTTAAGTTTTTGTAACATCTTATCTCAATAACAAATAATTATATTACGTTTTGTTTTATAATTTTGGGTTAATTTACATCAAACAAGCTGGGACTAACGAGTAAATTACGAACCGGGAAAAACGTGTTTGCAGTAGCCGAGCAAGCAGCAAGCCCAAAAGGGTAGAAATAGAGTAGCTTATCCTAGCCTAGCTTCTTAGCCATTGCTAGCTCAGTAGCTTCGAGCAAGGTGGGCGTAGGTCCTAGCAACCCCACTTCATTCAACCCGCCTTACCTCCACCCACCCCCGCCTCCTGACATCAGCACTGTCAAGATAGCGACGGCGGGAGCCACCCACTTTGAGCTTAGAAACCAATGAGAGACATCACAGACTGGATGCATATTTTTTACAGTCTATGGTTCAGCTACAAAAATCATTCAGATATCAAAATGTTCAGCTCTTTCAGCACATGATGGGACTTATTCTACTTCTTCTGCTATTTATACTTTTTAAAGTTTTTAAAATTTTTTATTTTACATTAAAGTCAATGGAGCAATCTTCAAATCCTCTTTAGGCTTCTTCTTCTTTGAAATGCTACTCCTCCCACTTACTTTTACCTACATATGCCATTAAAACTTCAAACTATTCACATCACCTTTAGCTATTAGATGATTATTCAGCTTCATATCTTTTTGTGGTATCACTGGTTAAGTTTAATGTTTAATTCAGGCTTTTTCTGGGCTTATAATGGAGTGAGTATTGACTTAGAGGGCGTGATGACATCACTAGAGTGGGAAGCCTTGGAAAATCGTCTTAAAACCTCTATAACTTGCTCTCACACCTACAATATTTACTTACAAACCCTTTTTTAAACTGTGATGTTAGAGTAATTTTTAACTTTATCCACACAAATAACGTGTCTACAGCTTCAGCAAAGTCTTGGGATGCTCAAAGTGTAAAGATTTTAGGAATACATGTTTACGGTTCGACTGGGAAGCATGGAAACCAGCAGTGTGCTGCTAACAGTTCACTATCCAAGCAGTACACATTGTGACATGACACAAGAGACTGTATAACTACTTACTGTGCTGGAGGCTATTGACCATGCTAATTATGTGTCTTTGATGCCAACCTTTTTAGCATAACCAGTGTGGAATTATAAGAAAAACATTTCCAGTGAACGCACCAAAGCGAGGCGTCTCTTTGAAACAGGTTTTCGCCTCCTCTCAAGACTCATCGGCTGCCATGCTTGATTTTAGCGCCTACCTGACATAAAGGCAAATCAAAAGATCAAAAGCTCCTTTCATGACTTTTTACAACGCTTCACACGCTCTTTCTGCCTTGCACCCCTACCACAACATCAGAATATAAAGAATAAGCATAATGAGGATGAATTATGCAGATGCTAATTGGTTTTTGTGGCTTTGTTTGTCTGATGAGGAGGATGATAGGCTGTGTAAGGTCATATATGGCAGGAGAAGGGACTACTAAAGTGTATAAAACCACTGGGTCATCCCAACCGGTACCATCAGCTGATCGCCCACCCAGAGCCAGCTTCTGTCCCAGGTTTCTGCCTGTTCAAAGGGATTGTTGGGTCTCTGTGTGGTCTAGACCTATTCTATCTGTAAAGTCCTGACGTAACGTCTGTTATGATTTCATTTATGACACTATATTTTGTTTATGATACTATAAATAATTTCCACAAACCTTGTGTCCTTTTAATACTATAAACTATATTCTTGCTCTGCTGTTTTTAACCAGTTTGAACCAGTGTCTCTTTCTCTTTTAAAATAAATTACTGGTCATATGAATCCCTCATGATGTCCTACGGATGTTGTCCCGCTACGCCTTTTTAAACAGATTTCTAAAACTATCGGACCAAACATTCAAATGATTTTAAACAGCAGTCTTGCTTCAGGTGTTGTACCGGCATCATTCAAGCATGCAGTAGTTCAAACCTCCATTAATTAAATCAAACCTGGACACATATAATTTTCAAATTTCATACACAATTGCAGTCTTTTTTGACACATAGCACATTCTGGAGGTGTTCCAGTCAGGTTTTAAAGCCCTTCATAGCACTGAGTCTGCACTTTTAAGGGTTTTAATGGTCTCTTACTAGCCACCGACTCTGGGGATTCTGCTATTCTAATGCTTCTAGATCTTTCAGCAGCTTTCAATACAGTAGACCACAATATCCTGATCACTCGCCTGGAGCACTGTCAGTACTAAAGGTACTGCCCTGGAATGGTTCAGATCCTACTCGTCTGACATGTTTTTCTGTCAGCATTGGTCCCTCTGCATTCTTCTTCACACCTCCCTTGTGGTAGTTCCTCAGGGTTCTATTCTCGGGCCAATCCTCCATTTATATGCTCCCCCTAGGGTCCATCCTAAAAAAGCATGGCATTTTATTCCATTACATTTGGCATGGCATTACATTTCTTAAGCTTTAATGAAAGCAAAACTGAGTTCCAGATATTTGAACCAGGTGGTGAACGTAATGCCATTCATATGGACCTGTGTTCCCTGGATCCATATATGAGGTCTTCTGCCCTTTATGTTGGTGTAAACCAGGCCTCTCTCTCATGCTTGTAGTTGGTCCAGAACGCTGCAACTTGTCTTTTAACAGGAACACATAGGTGAGATTATATCACTCCTGTACTGGCCATCCTTCACTGGCTCTGTATACTTTTCAGAATTGATTTCAAGATATTATTGTTTACGTACAAAGCACTTACTGGGCTAGCTCTAACCTATCTCTCCGACCTATTGAAACCATATGTCCCCCCAAGGTCACTCAGGTCAGCTGATCAGTTGTTCCCTGTGGTCCCAAAAACAAGGTTGAAGAACAGGGGAGACCGCAACTTTGCAGTAGTAGCCCCTAAAATCTGGAATCATTTGCCTCTACATATTAGGCTGGCTCCTACACTGTCTGTTGAATCCCGCCTAAAAACATTTTTTTATTTTATTCTCAGGATTACACACATTACAATAGTTGCCATAAAATATTACTATAATTTTGCTGTTAAACTGTTGTCCTTATGTTGTTTTTGTGTTCATTGTGTTCTTTCTATGTTTTTGTGTTTCTGATTGTACAGCACTTTGGTCAACTGTTGCTGTTTTAAATGTGATCTATAAATAAATTTGGATTGGAAATAAGATTCAATTGGATTAAATCATGGGCTTTGTAATGTAGCCTGACTACTTACCACTTATTCATTTTTCACCCAGAATTCATTCCAAAAATGTTGCAAGTTGCTTTAATTCAATATAACCATGCAGTAGAAAGTGGCAAAACTACAATATTAACTTTAGATTTACTGTCCACTCATTTAGGAATGAAAAGTTGCCCTTGGCCTCAATAGCTTCAAAATCCAGGAACTAAAACCCTGTAAGGAGGAGGTGGGCGTGGTCTGGAATCAGCTGCAGTGGAGATAGGTGGGGGGATAGATTAGGAGAGCAGTGCCAGGTGAGTTGTCTCAGCTGATTGTGTTGGACTAATTACACAATCCCTTTATCTGCAGTAGCGTGCTGGAGCTTCAAATGAAGCCCCAAAAGGGTCGGTGTCGGCGGTGTATGTTTTTGGGCTCAGCGTTTAGAGAAAGTTTGTGTTGTGTTGTTTTGTTTTGTTTTGTACAAGTAAAAGTCACAATTTTTTTTTTAGGGATTGTTAGAATTAGGATAGACTAAGTGGAGAGAGTATTTTGCGAGAGTATCGGCCGACGGCCCGTATAGGTCCAGTATAAGATACATTTTCACGTATTCTCTATCATGGCAGGCAATCAGGAAGATAGTTGTTGCACTATGGATGAGTTGGATTCAGACAATGCGAACTGGCAGATAAGGAGGAAAAATAAAGCAAAGTGGATTAGAGGAGTGAAAGAGAGTGAGGAGAAATGGAATGCTGTTGTGAGGTTTGAAGAACCAGGAGTGAAGAGTTTGGATCCATTAAAATTGATGAAAATAATTAAGAGTCAGGTTGGTGAGATTAAATATGCTAGGATTCTAAATGATGGCAATTTGTTAATTGGTTGTAACTCTGAAGAGCAGAGTGAAAGAACTTTAAAACTGCAAGCTGTTGGAAAAACAGTGGTGGTTAAGGTGGTCAAAGTGGGTGAACAAGGAAGTAAAGGAGTGATTTATGGGATTTCTTTAGCAATTGAGATGAATGAGCTGGTTAAAAATGTAAAAGAAAAGTGTGATTCTGTTCAGAGTGCAAAGCGTTTAACCAAGGGGGTTGAGAAAAAGAAACCGAGTAAGTTTTGGTTCAGTTCAGCACAAAAGAGTTGCCTGCAGAGCTATACTTTGGATATATGAGATACAGGGTAAGAGAGTTCACTCATACGCCAATGAGATGCTACAAGTGTCAGAAGTTTGGTCATGTAGCCAAGTTGTGCAAAGGGACTAAAAGGTGTGCTAAATGTGGTGGGGATCATGACTATGGGGAATGTGGAGACTGGGTAAGACCTAAATGCTGTAACTGTGGAGGGGGACACAGTGCGGCCTACTGGGGGTGTGAAATAATGAGAAGGGAGATTGAGATTCAGAGTGTGAAAGAGAAGGATAGAGTTCCGTATGCAGAAGCAATTAAAAGAGTGGAGCAAACAAAGAGGGCTAATGAAAGAAAATGTTAGACGGAAAATAGCAACAGGGAATATATGGACACGACGACAAGAACATGTCAGAGAAGGAGAAGGAGAAAAAGGAGTGGGGAGAAAAGAGGGACTTTGTTATCTTTATTGCAGGGGTAATTAATGCAACAGCTGAGGTTACATCTAAAACTCAAAGGATTCAAATCATTGCAAAGGTAGCAATTCAGCATTTGAGCATGCTAGACTTAAAATTGGAAGAAACTAGGGACTGTCTTGCTGTACATTCCAGTCAGGAAGTAGGTAAAGGATGATCTTATTTATTATGATAATTTTTCGGTGGAATGCAAGGAGTCTGTTGGCAGATGGTCAAGATTTTAAACAGTTTATAGATAGTAGGAGTGTAAAACCTGATGTAATGTGTATTCAAGAAACATGGTTGTAAACTAGATTTGATTTTGTGTTATCTAATTATATTGTCATCACACGAGACAGAGAGCAAGGAAGTGGTGGTGGTTGTGCTACCTTTGTAAGGAAGGGTGTACCCTATAGGGTGTTGGGTACAGGAACTCAACATTCATAGTCGTAGTTGTGGAAGAATGACATTCACAATAGTAGTACTGTAGGGGCAGCAGTAGAATAACTAATAATACAGGAAGTAGTAGTAGCACTAGTGGTATAAGGGGATGCAGTACAATAGTTGCAGTTGAAGCAGTAGTGACACTGCAGTATCAGTACTAGCAGTAGTTCTGTGTAATATGCTCTGTAACAGAGCACAGTACTGTAGTGAAGCACTGCCGGTTGCAGTCCTCATTTTTTGCATTTTACAGCAGAATATGTGGTAGTGGAAGTATGGGCAGATAAAAAGAAAATAGCAGTAATACATTATTATAACACTTGTAAACAGTTAGAATTCAATGAACTAGAGGAAGTAGAAAGCCAGGATAGAGATGATATTGTATGGTGTGGAGATTTTAATGCCCACAATACACTGTGGGGAGGGGAAAAGACAGACAACAATGGACAGGGGATTGAGGAGGTAATGAATGATAGGAACTTAGTTTGTTTGAATGATGGTAGAAGGACTAGATTAGACCTCATATTTTGTCTAATAGAATGGCTCCAAAGGGTGAGTGGGAAGTGCATGGAGAAGGCACTGTTGGAAGTGATCACTACCCAATTATATGTAAACTGAACATTGATGTAAGGATGAGCACAGAAGATAGTCATGGTTTTCAAAAAGCAGACTGGAAGATTTATGGAAACAATTGATTTGTATATTAATTCAGTCCAAGAAACAAATGATGTTGAAAGAAATTAAATTGAGTTGCGACAGAGTATTGATATGGCTGCAATACCAAAAAGTTCAGAAAAACTAGTAAGAAAAGCGGTTCCATGGTAGTGTTGAATGTGAAGAGGTAGTTAGGGAAAGGAACAGATCTTTTAGATGATTAAAAAGAACTCTAACTTCTAACTTTCAACATTTGATTGAATATAAGCAAGCACAGGCAGTAGTGAGAAGGAGTATAAGGCAAAGGAAAAGAACATACTGGAGGGATTATTGTAGCTCAATTGGAAGTACTATTAATATAAATGATGTATGGGGAATGATCAAGAAAATGGAAGGTAATAGAAGAGAGTGGAAGTATCCAATCCTTTCAGATGGAGAACAGTTGGCTATATCAAATCTAGAGAAAGCAGAAATGATGGTGAACACACTGAGTAAGGTACATAGTTCCAGTAATCTATCAGAAGAAGAAAGAAGGGGTAGGGACGAAACAAGGAGTCTATATGCTGAAGTTATTCAAAAGAAAGGAAAATAAGAGGATAAATATAATGTTCCATTCACACTGAGAGAGTAAAGAAATGCACTGGATAAGTGTAAGAATTTTGCTCTTGGTAAAGTTGAAATCCAATAAGAAAACCGGGAAAAGATGCTATTAATCCAGTAAATTATAGGCCAATAGCTCTAACTTCTCACTTAGGTAAGATAATGGAAAGGTTGGTGAATGTAAGGCTAATGCACTTTATTGAAGAAAGGGGGTTGATGGCTAGCTGTCAGAGTGGCTTTAGAAAGGGGAGACGTACTATTGATTCAATCATATGTCTTGAGGATGAAATAAGAAAAGCACAGATAAAGAAAGAGACTGTTGTAGCAGTATTCTTAGGTGTGGATAAAGCATATGATATGCCATGGGTAGAGGGTCTTTTAAAATGCATATGCTAGGAATTGGGGGAAATATGTTTAACTGGGTAATGTACTTTTTAAATAATAGAAGTATTCAGGTGAAAATAGGGACAGAAATATCTAGAAGGTGTTTGGTAGAAAATGGGACACCACAAGGTAGTATTATTAGTCCATTGCTGTTCAACATAATGATTAATGATGTTTTTTCTAATGTTGAGCCAGGATTTGGAAAGTCACTATTTGCAGACGATGGTAGCCTATGGAAAAGGGGAAAATGTGAAGTATACCCTGAAGAAGGTGCAGGAAGCTCTAACCCTAGTGGAGGATTGGGGAAGGAAATGGGGGTTTAGATTCTCTATTGAGAAGACTAAGGCTATGTTTTTTACTTGAAAGAAAATAGATAAAAGTATAAAACTGGAGTTGTATGGTAGGAATTTGGAAAGGGGTAAAAGTTTAAAATTTCTTGCTGTGTTTTTTGACACAAGACTTGCATGGAGGGAGCATGTTTCAAAAGTAGTAGACAAATGTAAAAGGTTAATGAATTTAATGAGATGTAATGCTGGAACAGAATGGGGAGCAGATGTAGCTTCTTCGAAGCAAATTTATGTATATTTATTCAGAGCCAGAATTGAATATGGGTGCTTGGTTTATAGATCGGCAGCCAAGTCAGTTTTAGCTGGATTAGATATAGTCCAAGCTAAGGCACTGAGAATATGTCCAGGAGCTGTGCGATCTTCTCCGGTGTGTTCTGTGCAGGTAGAACCAGGAGAAATGCCACTCTGTTTGCGAAGACAGCAGCTTCAGGCTAACTATTGGGTCAACTTGATGGGTCAAAGGTGTGATCACCCAGTTAAAATAACTATTCAGGCAAACTGGGAAAGAGAGGTGGCAAGACTTCCAAGTTTTTGATGGACAGGGGAGACACTGGCACAGGAAGAACTTTTGTCCAGGAGTACTGTGGCCATCAGTTCCTTTATGTTTATGGCAATCCCAAAAACTGATTTAGAGATACTTGGGATTATGTCAGAAAATCCTGAATCAGATTTGGTGTATGAATTCCAGTGTCATATAATAGAAAGATATCAGGAACACATATTAATTTTTTACTGATGGTTCAAAGGATCAAGAAACAGGTGCTACAGGAGCAGCTTTTGTTGTTCAGAGGTGGAATGCCAAAGCTTGTAGAGAACCTCAAATTTCCTAAGTGTGTTCACATTGGAGTTATATGCAATCCTGATGGCAGTGCGATGGACTGAGCAGATTCAGAACCATAAAGTATTGATATGTAGTGACTCTATATCAGCTATCAATAGTATTGGGAAAGGGTCATCAAAGAGTCGACAAGATGTTGTTTATGATATTCTTCTGGGAATTAGAGATGTGAAAAGGAGAGGGGTAGAAATATCATTCGTATGGGTCCCAGCTTTCTAGAATGAGGATTGGTCACATGTTTTTGAACAGCACTCTATTTATTTTAGGAAAACACCAGAGTGGCTTGTGTTCATGTCAGGAACCTGAGACAGTGAAACATGTTTTGATTTCTTGTAGAAATTATGACCACCAAATACAAGATCTACTCAGAGAAATTGGCTTGGAAGAAGTATCTCTGAAAAGTATTTTAGAAGTAGGGTCAAGCGGGAGGGGAAAACTTTTTTTACGTTACATTTTTAATCTTGGGCTGTATAACAGGATATAGTGCATTAAGGTGCTAGTTCCATTGATGGCAGCAATGCAACTTTTTGGATGCCAACTGCTGAAGAAGAAGAAGAAGAAGAAGAAGAAGAAGAAGAAGAAGAAGAAGAAGAACTACTACTAAGTCAGGACTGGGCTGTGAGAGATGGTTTTTGTGGGCCTTTGTTAAAAGGTTGTGAGCAACGGGCTGCACGGCTGACTGTAGCCGGGAAGACAAGGGTGGGGGGAGCAGTCATTCACTTTTTAATTTTTAAAAGTCACCTTCTGTTCTTCTGTTTATTTTATACCTGATGACACCTGTGTGTTGTCTGTTATGTGTCATGTTTGTAGGGGCATAATATCTTTTATTTTATTTTTGGACTACCATTTGTGCACAAAACTGCTCTGGGATATTACGTCTTAAAGCCATCTGAGCAACAATCCAGAATGTATGATATCAGACAGTGTGGAATAAGATGGTTTGACAAGCATTAGGCTTCTCAAGGGGAAACAAAGGTTTCGAGGTTAAGTCTATACCTGACTCTCCTATTATCTGCTCTGTGCTCTGACAGTACGCTGACTGTCCACAGAGGGGAAGTGTTGCTCAGCAGAGACTCTACCACTCGCTCCACAGCTTGATTTGCTGTGGCTGTTTGGACCGAAATGTCCGTGCAATAACACAATCTTAATGCTGACAACATATTCCAATTAGTATAGTAGTATGTTTTGGTAAAACAATTGGAAGTTGTAAAAGAATCTGTAAAATGTGTTCTGATGCAGGAGAAATAAAAGCTACACTATACCAACTAAATGGGTCACTATAAACAGTTATGGTATCTCAATGTTGTGTTCATAACTTGTTTCTTTTTCTTAGACAATATCAATGATTCCTTACAAAAGGTGAAACATACAATACAGAACATTTTCTGTTAGGCCTATATACAATTATGTCATACAAAGCTGCTCAGTTAGTAAACTTCTGAAAATGTTGAAAACTTCAAAAATGGCTAAAGCGACAAACATTAAAAAAAGCAGCTATGCGTTAATCCGTGCGCACACTTTAGAAAACAGATCTGAAACATGACTTGTTATTTCTTTGAGCTATGTAACTTAGCACAATAATTTGAACACAGCAATAGTGACAGACTCACTCAGTTTCATGAGCCATGATAAATAGTTATTTTTCACAAGCCCAAAAAGCATAATGGTGTATGAGTAGTTACAGCCTCACGATAGCTTACACAGCCTATAAGTTGGTTTACAGAATTTACATTTTGAAAAAAAAAAAAAAAAGTAACAGTATACATGTGTAGGCATAACATAATCCTGCATAAAAGTTATTTGAACCACTTCTGTATCAGAAACTATCACAGTTAATAAATAGGATTGTGTTAAGTCCCTAAAGTAAGGTTTGTCCAGGAAGAGAGCAACATGCTGGGGGAGTCATTGGTGTTAGGCCCATCAGCAGACCAGCCATTCAAGTGATGGCTCAGAGGCCCCATGAGGGCCCGGCTATTCATTTGTCTCCGTGGAAAAGAATGACCCTCAAAGTGCTGAGAGAGCTGGAAGGCAACGTGAGTGTGCCTGTCTGCAAAGTGCAGTTAACAGATAGTTGAAAGGAGATATCTATAAAGCAGACAATAATGTAAGGGAGGGGAAGGGGAGGGCAAAGACAGAGTCTGGCCAATCCTGTAGGTTGTACACAGTGCTTAATTTGTAAAGTGGAAGGTCCCGGAGCGAAGAGGGGGGGGTGGATCCGGCGACTCAAAACGGGGGTTGGAGTAACGGAACAAAAAAAATGACAGTGCCTACGTAGCTTCTCTGACTAAAAAAACCTAAACAACGCTGTGTGTACATCAGGGCAATGTTTATTTTTATTTGAGAAGCACTGCATCGGTGCAAAATGTAAAAAAAAATAAAAAATACACTGCAACAATCGTTTTCACAAGCAGCAATTATCCATCGGACTATTAAATTAACCAAAAAACCCACCGTGGTCTCCACATTCTTGATCGGCAGAAACGGTTTTTGCTTGTTTGGGATCCGACTGGCTAGCGTATTTGAACAAGTTAAGCAAACTATGTTGTCTTTTTGAAATTTTCCCCCTGAGTGAAATGAGGCTATAACAGCAATCTCAACCAGCATGAGCACTTGTGTCACTAGAAGTGCAGCGCTGCGCTGTTGAAGTGTCTCTCCCCCCTCCGTCTTACCCTGAACATTCACCTCAAAACGCATCGAAAATGCAAACACAAGATTTTTGTGGAACTTCAATGGGGAATAAAGACTAACAAAACAGATAACAATATTGAACACTACAGAAATTTAATTTTCTTCATTTAGGCGATTAATTTTTCATGGTGACACAGGAGGTGCCGGATCCAATAAAAAAGGTTCCGGATCCAATGTCGGAGGTTCCGGAACATGTTCCGGTGTGTTCTGGCTCAAATTAAGCCCTGGTTGTACCACCGTCCCAACCTCCAGCACAGGGCTTGATCAGTATTCCGCAGCTCTCAGTAGGTGTAAACAGAGTTGTACTTTACACTTGTTTGTAATTGGAGTGCTCCTGCTGACGGAGGATTTACTGCTGTGCCGATAGCGGATGATGGAAGATAGATCAGGGCTGGCAGAGCGGCAGCAGATTGTTGTTGGGCCTGGATGACGGAGCTGTTTATTATCCACTGACCACCAGCCAAAACTGGCACCATGCCGGCGAGGAAATGTGAGCAAACAGTGATGAAGTGCACGCAAGAAGGATCAGAATCAGAATCAGAAAGGGTTTTACTGCCAAGTACGTTTTTTAACACATACAAGGAATTTGTTTTGGTGTTGTTGGTACACATCACACATTCTCTAAATGGAATATTAAACAATATAAGTATAGGTATAAACTATATAAGTATAAGTATATGTACACAGTATGTATTAAATTAAATTAAAAATAAAGATAGAAATAACAAATAAAAAATAAAAGCAGAGAGAGAACAGTGGCATGAAGAGCCAGGTGGAGAGTCAGGGTGGTTTCCGGGCCTTGTTAATAAGGCTAGTGGCGGAGGGGAAAAAGCTGCTCATGTGACGTGAGGTTTTGGTCATGATGGACCTCAGCCTCCTGCCAGAGGGGAGGGGCTCAAAGAGTTTGTGTCCGGGGTGGGAGGGATCGGCCACAATCTTTCCAGCACGCTTCAGCGTCCTGGTGGCGTATAGGTCCTGGAGCAGCGGCAGATTGCAGCCAATCACCTTCTCTGCAGACCGAATGACACGCTGCAGTCTGCCCTTGTCCTTGGCAGTGGCAGCAGCGTACCAGATGGTGATGGAGGATGTGAGGATGGACTCAATGATGGCTGTGTAGAAGTGCACCATCATTGTCTTTGGCAGGTTGAATTTCTTCAGCTACAGTACATCCTCTGTTGTGCTTTCTTGACGAGGGACCAAGGCCATCACAAAGGTACTCACTGAGTCCTTCAAGTTTTTGTTGCTGTCATCGATCTAAAAATGAAAAATACACATGTTGGCTAATAACTTCCTTCAGCAAAGAAAGGGGAGCATTACATACTTTACAGTAGTTTTAATTTTTGGTACTAAGGTAAAGCCTCAGTAAAGGAAACTCTTTTTAGTTGGTAAATTGACCTACCGTTATGTCTTCTACACTACAAGGAAGTTTTTGAACAAACCATCAGAAGCTTTTGCTTAAGGTACCTTTTTATTCTTCTGGGCCTTTTTATTTCGTAGGACTCTATCATCCATAAACAACAAGAGTCTTGGGTTACACATGAGCTAGGATTTTGCAAGGGAAGTGGCCATTGCAACTTTGCATTTGGACTATAAACTAATACTACAGCCAGTCCTAATATGAAATGCTTTAGGTTTTTCTTTCACATATATGACACCACATGAGTAGTACTGTGAGGAAGAGACCACCTGTAGATAAAAACAGCTAAAAAGGAGATTAAAAAAACTGTCTTCATTTGCCCATTAAACATTCAATAAAAGATAAACAAAGAAAAGGAGGGAGATTAAGATAGTTAAAGTCAATCGTTAGTTAAAATAACTTAAAACTCACAGGGTCAGAGGCCTTGTAGTAACTTAAGATGTTGTTGTCCTAAAAGGGGATCAACAGTCCTCGTGTTCTCCAGTGGACCTGAAAGAAAGCACAGAGACTAAAAACACGAGGTAACGCGGGTAGTAACGAGGGACAGGTGACATGAGGGCTGATCAACAGGTGAGACACATCAGGGCAGAGCAGACAATGGCTGTTTCTCAATCTCAAGAATGCAAAGAAGGACTTGTGTTCTTGGAGAGAATGTTCTCGCTGGTTGTTCTTGGAAGAATGAACTCGCAAGTTCACAAGCACACAAACCGCTGTTTGAGACGATGCATTCTTACTTACATACCTTACTTACCTGCAGTATGCAATAACAGCAGGTTCCCGTTAATATTATGATGGACGTGTTGTGATATTTAAACAAACGATCCATCACCGGGGAAATAAAAGCCTGTTAATTACGAGACCGGTCTGAGAGAGGTCCAGTTCACAGTGGGGTCTTCGAGCGTGACTGGCCGACCGACGAGCCAGCGGCCCCGGCAGGCGCTAGCTGGCTGTCGCGTCACTTTATGGAGCTTCTCAACTCTGAAAACAGCAGCGCAAATTGTCAATAAGCCATTGATTTTCGTAAGACTATATTCGAAATCTACACAGTTCATTTCTCGCCTAAAAAGTTTAGAATTCAGTTGTTGCAAGAAATGGTAAACAGTAGTGTGCAGATCGGAGCGTATTATCCCACGGGACTACAGCGTGAGACTACAGCTAGCCTTCAGTAACGCTATTACTGTGAAAGCCACAGGCATCATTCGGAGCGTCAGTGTTCATTGAACTCGTTCATATTTTTGGGCGAACGTGAACTGAACGTTCTGTATTACTGCCTGATGAACGTTACTGTAAACTCGTTCATTCTGGTGTCTGTGAACGGCACGCTCTCTCAGTTTAACTTCGTCCAATAGGGTGCCAGATTTCTATAGATCCTTCCAGGCCAAAACCCAGCTAAAACACACCGTAAACAGGCCTTCATATGTAGCGGGAAAAAACACCCAATCTGGCAACACCAGCCACCGGTGTCGCACCGCCGCATACGTCATCAAAACAAAAAGCAGCGTGGAGGCTTCGTATGATCATTTAAACGGAAAAAAGGTCGGTGAGGATGCGAAAAATCTTACATTTCTGTGCAAACTTTTCCCGCCGGCTTTCAAAAAGAAATCAGTCCCATCCACAGCAAACCTGAAACGGCACGTTGAACTGATTGGATATGAAGATGAAATCTGACGCATAGTTTCAGTGTTAAAACTGATGAAATAATTGCTGTCTGTGGTTCTATGTGGGCTGTGGCAATCATTTTGAAAAATAATAGGTTGCGGCAACATATGGAAAAAAAGAACTATGAACTAGTTCATTTTTGGAACTGTGAACTTAGTTCAAAATTTTAAAGTATGAACTATGAACTGAACTAGTTCATTTTAAAATTTGTGAACTGAACTTTGAACTAGTTCATGTAGAAAGTGAACTTTCCCAACACTGCGGAGCGTTTCCATGTAGTTACATAGTTACTGATATGGTCATAACCACTAAAGTGCTCAATTACCTATTTTTGAGGAGGAAATAAACTTCAAGTTTTCGTCGCGAAGGCATGACCTCCGTGATCGACTCTTTCGGCTCTTTCGGCTTTCGGTGAAGCGAGCGATGGAAAACGAGGTAGGGGACAGTACAAACTTTGAATTTAAATGGTTTCCTCACAATGTCTGAGTTGAAAATGCATCTTCTTGTCACGTAAGGGCCCTACATTTTAATTGCATTTTGTGACTGTTAAGAGGCACAAAGGCACTCTTTAGAACATGCCCCCACAACTGGCATGTTAGCTAACTGGGACTCCGGCCATTAGCTGCAGCAACTGCATTTTGGTAGCACCGATTTTGGTAGTTTTTTTTCCTATCGACAGTACTCAAATCAAAATTCAGGTAAAAATCTGCCAGATTTCTCCTTTAATTGAATTAATTGGTGCTATTTAAATACAGAAGGAACTGAAGAAGTTTGGTTTCTGATCTTCTGTTTCTCATCCAACCAGTAATGAGGATCATTCTGGGAATGAAGAGTCTTCCCTCAACCGATTCTGTAGACACCAGACCCAGGAGAGACGACAGAGCACCAAGAAGATGAGGCAGAGGCTAGTCATGGCCAGTGTACCGGGAACAACATACCAGCTGGTCCCTCCTTACCTATCTATGTGTGTTTTTTCTCCCCTCCCAGAATAGATAGGCAGTGTAGCCAGACCATTCTCCAGCGCTGACACTGGACTGTGGAGAATGATATGGCAATGCAAGACTACTTTCATATAAACTTAAGTCAAGACAAAAAAACTGCATTGATTAGATCCAGAGTTAATTTTGGATCCTCAGCTTTTGTGGTTTAGACAGTTCTATCCCTGGAGCCACACTGCTAAAACCTCTGAGCATGCACAGCATTCTATTCTGTGTTTTCTTTCTGTTTGCGGGAACTTAGCCCACGCTGGGTGTTCAGTGGCAGGGCTGCCACTTATCTTGATTAGACAGGACTAGACAGGGGGGTGAAGGAGGGGGCACTCATCATTGGGATTGTAATAAGACCATCATCCAGCCACATGAGGCCAGTAAAGGAGCAGAAGGCCCAGGAGGAAGACGCTGGAAAGTGAAGTGCCCTGTGTGGCTGCTGATTAATGCTGGGGAGCAATACAAACAGGGCTCTGGGCTTATTTGATTGTAGAGGTAGGGGAGAATATTGCATTCTTTAAGCCCTTTGCTGTTTATCTTTTCAGTATTTGTATGAGTGGTTAGGACTATAACTGTGTACATTGTGATGCTTACATAACCTTTGCATTACTGCAGGTTTTCTCTGAAGTCCTGTGGGCATGCATCCGCTGGTACTTTCTGCAAAGTTAGATTAATTAGTTTTTTGTTGCAGTCTGGAAATGTAAAATACACAGTTACAGCATCGGCAGTTACTGCTGTCCAGTGAAGGGCTTCAGAGCAGACTGTGGCTCCACGAGAGATGCATGAATAACTTTGTATCACTTGTAAATATAAAAGAATGTAGATTGAGTCACAATAGTTGAAGTTATGTGACTGATATGTGAATTAAAATTATTTTTCCAAGCTTAACGCTTAAATACGCAATAATTGCATATGTGAATTAAAATGATTTTTCCAAGCTTAAAGCTTAAATACCCAATAATTACGTATAGCTGGAACAGGGAGGCAAATAGTCTAGCTTAGCATAAACACTGAGTGCAGGGGGAAACAGCTAGCCTGGCTGTCTTCTGAAATCATCAGTACAGAAATACATGTATCTGTTCTCAAACACAGTTTGTGGTTTGTGGTAACACAGTCTCCTGATGTCAAGTTGTCACAATAAGATTGCCAGGTTTGGTATTAGTGTGTGTACAGATACAGGGACCTCTACTAAAAGCTCACAGACGCGTGTGGCATAGTTACACACAAGTATTGTACGGATGGATGAATAGTTTCTTCTTTTAAAGCTACTTAAGTGGAAATGTGTTAAAGTGTTATTACGGGCTAAACACAAAAAAAGACACTGGTGCATCTGATGAAACTATCCTTTGTGTTATTTTAAATGTGTACCTATACAGGATCTTTGAATCTGAATTAGATCCATTTTGTGATTGGAGCATGTGATTGGATTTCACTGTGAAAGCTTTTAAGCATTCACATATGAAATTCAAGTCAAGCTTAAACTTGCTTCAAAGAATTGACAGCACACTGCCCCAGAAGCCTGCAGCAAGTCAGTTAAATGTAATATGATCATGTTATTCTTTGTCCATCTCTCAGATCAATGCCTAGCTCCTGGACAAAATATCCATGATGGAATTAAGTCATTGTAAAGATTTTATTCTAGATTAATAACCATCATATAACTCTATTAAAGTCTAATATTGTAGATGTTATTAGTTATTGCTTATTAGAACACAAATATGATGATTTGTGTTTAACTGCATTACAATCTATGAAACACACACACTTCCATGGACAAAATGAAATGAACTTTTCCAAGACTATCCTTATGAAGCATTGATTGAATTTTTGATTGTGTGAATGTGTGATGAACCACAGTGGAAATTCCATTTGAGAAGCGCTGTGGGGCAAAGTGCAGCAGAATTTAAAGCCTGTCCTTTGACAGAATCCATCACATCTGCTCTGTGACCGGCTTGAATGAGAGCTGTCAGTGAAGAGGAGGTCCTGACAGGAGGGTTGAAGATTAGGGCTGCAGTAATTTGAGTTGTACTTTACTACAGCCTTTGACAGGGAGTCAACTCCCCCAGTCAGGAAGATACAGCGTAGCCTCCAGCTTCAATCAGAGATATGTGTGGGGAACAAAACACCTTGCAGAGGAAAGGATTTGCTTTGCACATTTCTGGTTGCATATGTCTATAGTCCAGTATATACAGTATATAGTATAATTACACCACTCACCACACTCTCAATTAGTATAGGAGTTGTGCAGTGTGCTAAATAAATAAATAAATAACTGTATTTGTCAGTGTGTAAGTATATGAGAAGGTTTCAGATATAAACATGTCAGGAATTACTGTTTAGGCTTGTTACACTAATAGCATAAAATATTATCAGCAGTGGAAAGTAGCCTTACAATACTATGGAGTATTTTTCATTTTCTCCTACTTTATACTTCTACTCCACTACAATTCAGAGTCAAGTAATTTATTATATCATAATATTATGAATAAATGATGATATGGCTATTAAAGTGGATAAAGATGAGACTTTAAGTCCCATGGTGAAATTCACAAGCCACGTCAAACTTCTGCGGTTATTTTGGTGAAAGTAACTCAAAGGAACTCAAAAATATTGTAAAGCATTACATTTCAGAGACAGTAATATTGTAATATAACTAATTACTCTGAAATCCTAGTAACTATAATCTATAATGTATTACATTTTGGAAGTACTGTGCCCAACTCTGTTCATGTGGCAGTGATTCTTAAGAACTGGAACTGGACTGGTTTAAAATGTGACTCTTTGTTTTTTTTAACTTATGAAAAGTCTGGTTATGGCTATCAAGTCATGCTGTGGAAAACATTTTCAGTCACTGTCACAGTAGGGTTATGCAGATATGGATTGGACCTGAATGCAGAAAGCAGGATAATTTCAGTGATTTATTTTTTGAAAGCTCACAGTGATCAAGATTTCAAATGGTAGTAACCATTTCCACTGTATTCATGCCATCACTCGATCAATAACACAATAGAAACATGCTGTGTAGAGCTAAGGTTTAATGTAAATAAAGTTTTAAAAACAATAGTTTTCCTCACAGGTTATTACCAACATTGTGCAATGCAACAACATTTCTTTGCTAGAAGTTCAGATACAATAGTTTGGATTAAAGTTCCATTATCTATTCTAAGGAAGAACCCAAAAGCTCAGGGAAGCTACCCATATATATTCTTAACATTTCCTAGCATCAAAGGCCCCAGACACACAGTAAAATGAATTGCTATTATACCTTCCATAATAAACTAGACTTTATTCATGAAGACACATGTTGAACCTTTGAGCCTTATTATAACATCTATCACTCCCACAGATCTCTAATGTGTGTTAGTCTAGGAAGGCTTTTTCAAAATGTAATGCTCAGTTAGATGACTTAGAAGTTGATGCAAAGTGAAACAGACGTTACATGAACACATTATTTTCCCCTATTCCCAAAATACAACCACAGCCTGACTGGAGATATCAGGGCAATCAATCCATCACCGTCATCACACTCAATCACACTCCCAACTGAGCCCTGGCAACCTTCACGGAAACCAGCGAGAGCAGCGGGGAGGCCACAGCAATGCTTATTAATAATTTCAACAGGGGGTCTCATTGATGACATTTTCATCTGGAAAATAACAGGAGAGCGGAGGCGTTCATGGGTCAATCTCTCCATTTGTGTAATTGTGCTCTCAGGAAATGGAAATGGCTGCCTCAGTGAGCCAGCATGACGAGTCCAACTCGCTCGCCTAACTCCAGTGTTCATGCTAATATGAATACAAGTCATTAAAGAGCCTCTTGACATCTGAGTTATCTCTTTGTGGCTGAGAATTTTCTGCTGTCTCAAAGTTGCCGTCACCCAATAAATTGCCAAGACTGTCCTGGTATGACTCTCTGAGGTTAACTCTGCTCAACTCCTTTAATGTTACCAAAACATGATACCAGGTAGATGACATGATGGTAGGTCTCGTGCTTTCTCCAATGCTCTTCCACCGTAGGGATCAGCACGGAGCTCCAAATGGATCAAATGACTGGATATTAGAGGGGGTGCCCGTCTTGATGAACCCACAAAGAAATATCCCCCACCTCTGTGATTCCTCTCAGCTGGAGGTTTTTAGCCTTTTTTAGCTCATTGTTTTGGTTTTCTGGCAAACAAATTCCACTCCAATTAACCTACGTTCCAGCAAAGCAAGAGCTGTAATCTATAGGTATTATTACAGACTAACACAATACCTTGCACTTTATTCCCTATCATGTACATTTTACAAATATAACCATACAGAACTATTCATACACAGTTATTGCTACAGAAGAAATGTTTGGAGAGTAGCATGAAGCAAAATCATGAATGTACAGCAATGACAAAGATTCAATCCTACCTTTAGGCAAAGATAAATTTGAGGTTCACTGTCACATGTTTTAATGTTTGAGAAATATGTCTCAGGGCTACAATGCATGAGCAAAAAGAAAAAGGAATGTTCTCTATGATTTTTACATGAATGGACATTTCCTACCTTTTGAGGTTGGTACATATGCTAAGAAACAAGCAAGATTACAACAAGAGTGGCAGCAGCTACTGGCCAAATGTAATTGTACAAATGTAATATAAAACAGCATAACATTTCAAATAAAAGCCAGTATTCCAATCAAATCTTGTCTAACATACTGTGTATTGTCTAAGCTGTTAACAGGAATGACCACAGTTAATGTGACAGTAATCTTGTGATATTTGCTACTTCGTGGCACAGCGATGAGTTGACTGCAAAACCAGCACATACCCAAATCATAATTTACAGTAATACAATAATTCACACCCAGAAAACAACAACAGCCTGCTGTTATAATGCTGAGGACAGTTTTAAAGTTGCCTGGTCCTTCCTCCTCACTTAACAGACTTCAGTCCAAAAACCAAGGCAGTCAGGATAAAACTGTGTCAGCTTTCATTTGACACAAAGCACACTGTAAAAACATTTGTACTATAAAACAGTGTTCTAAATGCAGTACTACTAGAGCCTATATAATGCTTTTTTGGATTTTCTCCGTCTTTTAGTGTGTGATATACTGTATAGTTGTTTGTGTATGGAACAGATGTATGTATGAAGTACAAAACACATTTCCCTCCAAATGGAACTTTGTCTCCCCCATACAGCACTTTTTCTCAACTGTCTGAAACATCTCACCCACATACCTGTTTGAAATTCCTCCAATAGTGATGTCACTGATGGAGAAAGCAGCCCAGTTTTACATCTGTTCTGCCCAAAGGTGCTGCCTGAGCACCGCCCGCCCACTGGCTTTTCAGGAGGGCGGGGCCAAGAGCTCAGACAGAGTGTTTTAGGTGGAGGAGCTGCAGCAATGGCAGTATGAGAAACATTAAAGCATGTATAACCTATTCTAGTAGACACCAAGAATACAAATATGATGCTGAAAAGAAGTATGACAGCGGCTCTTTGCTAGCATGTTTTACATCCTTACTTGATGTAAGGAGAGAACTCCAATGCTTTCATGTCCCAGTTTGGACCACAGCGCTCCTTTTAGAGACCCCATGTCCTCATGGATGCATTAAGATTAATAGTGTTGTCATCTGAATCCATAAAATGTTCCAATGCAAATAACCCTTCTTCCAGCTCAGCTGACTGCATGGCTCAAGAAGCAACAACAACACAAGACATGAATGTCCACGTCAGCAGTGACAGGGCTCAGTCAGCCATGTCTTCACTCATTTACAGTGTGCAGGGAAGCGTGGATATAAATGTAGGAAGCATATGTGGAGGAATGACACGTACAGTATAGTTGAAATTCCTCCCCTGAATCACTCCTTCACTTTCATATAAATTAAACATTGATGATGTGTTCATAAACCTATCTTTGCAAACACATCTGCAGAAAGATATAAATTCAACAATAATTCAACAATAATTCATCAATAGAATACATGGCCACCTCAGCACAAGCTTGAGACGGAGCAATGTAATGTCACTCCTCCTATCTGACGATACATAATCAGTACTGATCCCAGCAATTACACTGTTCCAAATGGGAAGTAAGCTTTAAAAACATGTACTGTCAGTGTAGAGTAACTTTATGCAGCAGTTACGTATTTATCATTAGTGTAAATATACTTTATAATGAGTGTACATATTGTTGCTCTTTACAGTACAATTGGGGTAGCACTTGCTTTGAAAAAATGCAAAGACTTTGGAATAAATACAGCTCAGGCCATTACTGCAGCCTGTGAGGAGACATGTGGCCAGTGTGTGTTCAGTCCACGTGAAGATCAGTTCCCTTCAACGATCTTATCAGGGTTCTCTGCCTGTGCAACATGTTGGGGTTCAGAGTTTGAAAGACATGGGCATTTACCAGGCAGGGAGGGTGATAAAAAGATGCTGTCCAGTTGCATTGTGTGGAATGTAGATGATGATCCAGTGCTTTTGGAGTTTGTGGGGATTAAAAGTCAGGTTATATATTATTTTTCTAACGATAATGGAAGTGCAGGACTAGATTGCTTTGAGTTAACATTTCCACTCTAGAGAACGTATCCTGATGTTTAAAATGGGTATGGAAAGGACTGTTTGGCGACACAGACCATCATATTGTGATATTCACTGAAATGCTAAAAGCACTATATTAAAACTGTAGACTTGGTAGAGAAGGAAAAACAAAAATGAAACCCTCTCCTTTGCTACTTTGAGTGATTCAAGTTCAGTAAATTCAGTAAAAATAAAGTATAATAATAAATTGTAATTTACTCAAAAAAAATGTGAGTAAATCTAGTGTTGAAATAAATGCAGTTTACTGTATGTATGCTATCAGCATGTATTTCTGTCTACATCATGGTGTAGAGAGTCTGCTGTCATAGTCTCCACCTGCAACAGAGGTGACAAACTGCAAGTACACTATGGACACAGGGTCAAATGTAATGCTGAAATGTTCTGAAACATGCACGGATACATCAGTCTGTTTGGCTACAGTTGACTTGAAAGACTAAGAAAATATAGAAAACCTCCGCTCTTCACACACACACATTAAAATATGACATCCCCCGACAGTCAGGACTGTCACTGAGGACGACGCTGTGTGGACTGTGAAGGCCTTGAATTCTGATCTACAGTATGTTGCCTACAGTGAGTACAATTCTTAGTATCAAACAAGATATATAACCTGAGTTAATACAACAGTCCGTACGAAATACTAATACATATATTTTAAGTTTAAAAAAGTTGTGTTTAATAGACAACTCTCAATTTGAATAGGACTAATTAAAAGTCTAGATTTTCACACGTGAGCATGGATAGAGATGCTGGAAATCTATTCTCTAAGGCTCCAGTAAGCACTTGTTTTTTTACATATAAGCTCTAATTTCCTCACCTGACAAAGAAAATACTCCCTTCCTTATCAGCCTCTATCTTAAAACAACAGATAGGTTGGCTAAAGGCAAAAAAACGAGAAAGAACGAGTTCCTTCTGTTCTCAGCTGTCCCTCTTTGATCCTCTCTGAACCAGGGTCTTCTGACACATCTAGGCTAGAATGATGAGTCCCTTGCTTCTCGTGCTTTTTCTTGTCCCTCTCTTTCTCTTTTCTCTGAGAGATAGGCAGAAAGTGAAAATGGATAAGGGAGAAAAAGTAGACCGCTGGCTGAATCTACAGGGCCACCCTATCGCTTCATAGGGGAACAAAAGACCCAACTGTCCTGCTGCTCCAGCTCTGCCACAGAGCCCGTCTAGGGGCCTCTCGGGACCCTTCGACCAGAGGCCCTGTCACCGTACAGGAAGCCCAGGCATGAGATAACCGGCCGACAAGCCAACACAACGTGCATCAGGTCACAAGAGGTCGTCGTAGTCCAGCAGCTTGGAGTGCTGGCGGCTTTTCCACAGGCGGAACAGACGGAAGTCAAAGTACGTCTCGATCATCTCTTTGCCTGCAGCCAGAGGACGACACAGAAAAGACAGGATTACTAATGTTTGTGTTTGTGTAAGTGTATGTTAGAGACAAAAATAAAACAAATTAAATAAATTGAATGAAAATAAAATGATGGCTAAATGTACGATTAGAATATTGGCCTGAACCATAAGCTGTATAAATAGAATGGAAGTAGCAGCAATGACGTCAGATTAGTTTGTGAACTGTTTGAAGGCTCCAGTTAACATTTTGGATGTCGCCATCTTGGTTTTTTGAAGCCAGAAGTGACCATATTTTGACAAGAATGTGTAGCCGGGGAGGATAACACAGTCTACCCACGTAGCCCACTGGGCGGTAACTACTATGTCACTTCCTGAATCCCTGTGGGTTGGGAACACGTTATCATGGTGCACATAACCTGCTGGAAAAACTGAGCAACTTGTCCCACGGGTGCTGGTGACAAAATCCCTCATTAAATATGTACATTGAAGCGATACTGTCGTTAAAGACCCGCTGATCGCTGTCCGATTCTCTGATATGAATGACCGCATTGCATTGTGGGATATGGGCCCTGAATGCGCCCCGCTTAGTGGAGTGTTTTGTGCACACTGTAATATTTCACTGCTTATAAGGCCGACATAATATCATTCAAATAAAGTAATGAATACCATGATAACATCTAAACTCTAAAGGCTTCTCTGCTGTAGCCCGACTGGCAGAAAGAATCATTCTGTGAACATGAAAGATGCTTCCCATTGAAATATATTAGTTTAAAAATGTGCTGACCACCACAAAAAAACGGAAAAATCGTGTCCGGGCACACGAATCAAAATAGATTAAATTATGTGACTATTTCACGAACTGCTGTGAGACTGGGCTGGAATTATCCGTGCATCTGTCTGTGCTTACACTGAATATATTTATTTTGTACAGAGATCTCAATGAGACTACCTGTTTTAAATGACGGGTTACACAAAATAGGGAATAATAATAAAAATATTTTAATAATAAAACGATAAGCATTGCATGATGTCGGGAACATGAGTGATGAGTGATGCGTTGAGAGCTCAGCAGAGTTCACACCTGTCTTGTATGTTCCCTAACGTGCTTCCTTCATAGCCGTGATTAATATTAAAGTCCATATTAGCATTCAGTGAGTGAACAGGTGAGGCCCATAGCCACAATCAATACCAACACTGCTTTTTGTGTGTGTGCATGTCGTGGTGCATGCAATAAACCTCTATGTGTAAACAAAGCATGTGTTTGAGCTGGTAACTATTTGAAAATGCGTGTGTAGGGTCTCACCCTCTGCAGACAGCTCTAGAGGGGACTTGAATTCGACCGAGGAGGGTCTCATCAGCTTCTTCAGAGTCTGAATCAGCTGTAGGGCAAGAGGCAGAGACAGAGAGGAAGAGTTACAGAGAGGAATACTTCATTCCAAATGCTATCAGGCATTCTGACATGGAAACAAACCAACCAAGTGGTGATGGTGCAGAGATCTGAGTGCATGCAGAGAGCAGGAGGCCCTGCAGCACTTTGATTCTGCCCATGCAGCACTGCAGCTGAGTCTTTGTGAAAGGTCATTGTGCCACCAGCATGGCAATAGCTGACAATAAATGAAAGGCACTTTTGGTAATGTGTTCTGTCTGTTCAGATGCATATCTGTCAGAATGGATCTGCAGTGGGGTAAGGGCCTGTCAGAGCAGCGAGCTGATGAAGGAACACCTTATCTCACTGGACCTGCCGTTAAAAGCCCATATAGACCTTTGCCTTCTTAATTAGTGAGGTAATGCCACTGGCTGGAATGCTCTGGATGAACCAGTTACTGAGGACACTGATGGCTAAACACGTCTGGGGACAATAAAAGAAGTTTGGTGCTACCCAAACAACAAACCCTGGGTTACCAGCGACCTGAAGGTCCTACTTTAAAGAAAAGGGCCTCCAACGTGTACAAAGAGAATTAAAACAGAGACTTGGAGAGCAAGGACTCGTACAGAAGGAAACTGGAGGAATACGTGCAGAGGATTAGGGCTAGGGATGTCTGGGACTACTAGAACACCTGAATATGTCTACACCTTTTCTTTCCTCTGCACATCAGGTCTACCAGAACACGTCCACGTATCAGGATTGCTTTTAAACTGGACTTTTATTTTACTTGATTGCTGTTCGATTATACTCTTATTATTAATCACTTGATCTTTGCACACTAGTATTTTTGACTGTATCTGGACATTATTCATCTTCAACACCACATGCCTTTATCTTGAACCTTATGTACAACAAGACTGTCAGTCAATATCCTTATCATTTCACTAGTTTTTCTGCTTATTCATTCTTATATATTTTTTTGTGTCATGTTAAGCTGTGTTCATGTATATGTTGTCATTTTAATGTATCTGTGTACATGGAGAACAGCAAGGAACCCAGAACAAAGCCCTGGGGTGTCAATCCTTCACCAGTCGTACAGGTATTTCATCACTACAGAGGTGAGGGCCACTGGGTGGTAGCCATCCAGGCCAGCTTCTCTCCTTCTCTTGGCCACAGAAATGATGTTGGACTTGTTGAAGCATGCTGGTATGACAGGATGAGCCAGTGACAGGCTGAATAGCATTGTGAACACTGACGCTAGTTGGTCAGCAGCACACAGCTTAAGGACCCGCTAACTGATATTGTCTCTAACTGAAATGTGGAAATGGCACACAGCATGTATCTGAGATCCCAAATCACCAGCCTCACTGTGCACCGAGCACTTTATTTGATATTTGTTCTTTGCAAAAGTGTTACGTAGCAAAAACCCAACTGTATCCTTCCATCAGCATGTGCTTTATCTGGAAATCTTAACTACTCCTCCTTCTCCTCCTCCTCCAGCCAGGGTCTGGTCAGCTGGAAATCTGTCTGAACAAATAAAACATGAGCTGGCAGAATGCTCTGATTCCCAAAACTCAATAATATGGTTCCTGTGCCCATGGGTCATCCTCCCTAGCACAGCTATAACGCAGCACCACATCACGACAGGATACGTGACCAATCCACTTTAAATCAGGTTGACACTGCAGACAACTATATTCTGTGGCAGATGTTCATTTTATCTTCTTTCTTTTCAAATGTAAATGTATGTGTTGGCAGTGCAGGCAGGCTGATGGAGCTGTAGGGAGTGATGCAGGGTGGAGTGGAGCGAGCATCATCTGAAGCTAGCTCACTCAGTCTATTAATAGTGGCTCTCCAGCCGAGCCTGCAGGAGTGCAAACAGGCAGAAGCTGTCCCTGTCCAGTCCCTGTGGGACTTCTACATCACAACACAGGCTGTTGGAAATGTGCTACACGCAGCATTTAATACTGTCCATTCTCACATAGTGGCCTTTATTTAGCTGTAGAGGGTATCAGCTGTATTTAAACGAGGCTTATATTATAGAGACATGCCTTTATGTTACTCTGTTTTCATAAGTAGTTCTATTGATTTATTATAAATATGAATTAGGGCTGAACAATTTTGGAAAATATCCTAATTGCGATTTGTTTAACCACTATTGCAATTTAAATGTGATTATTTTGAATCTCTTTATCTGCTGCATTATTTAACAAAGATAAACAATAAATCATTGTATAGTATGACCAGCACAATATTAGATAGATTAAACATAAACTGGTCTTCCTGTCTGACAGACCTGTATGTTATTATAATAATGCAATTAGGAGAAGCATAAATTTATATGAATGACATATTATTCATAAACTACTTCAATCACAGCCACTGATTTGTTGATCGTCCAGCCTTGTAAACATGTAATAATTACCATGACAACATAAAGCACTGACAGCCTGGTGGAAACGTCAGTACAAAAGTCAGTACCAAATCATGCAAACTAAAGTGCAGATTAAACTCTGCCTGTGAACTATACTGGACTTTAAATACTGTATGTATATGTGCACTATGACTATGGCCCTGCCAGTCATAGTGATCCTATGACGTGACCACGTCAGTTGTAGCAGCAAAAATCGCATTTTAACATATCAGCCCTAATATTAATCTAATTCTCTACCACTAAAATACTAACATACCACATGTAACATCATTATCAGGCTCATCAGACCCTCAGATATCATCCTCTGGTGGTTTTTCTCTGTAAGTGTCTGACCGCCCTCACAGCTTTACACTGCATTAAACACTTCATTTCAAGCACGAGGTGAACACAAACATACAGTATGCATCTAATGGCCTTTTACCCACAGTATCCCTGAAATATTAATACAGAACTATAATTCACTCAAGATTTCAGAGGTTTTCGTGAAGTGGGCAGAAGAAGATCTAGAAGTGTTTTCTCAGAACAAAGGTTGAAACAGCAGTAAGCCATCTTAAGAAGCAGTAGTACAGTAGTTCTAGCATCAATATTTCAGTGTGTGGGCATGTTCCTGTGCATATGCTGTATATGTGTGTGTGTGTGTGTGTGTGTGTGTGGGTGCCTGCATATAGTGAGTGTGTATCAGTCTGTGTGGGGGCTGAAGGGTTGTGGCAGGAGGAGCTGTGTGTGTAAATGTGTGAGCGTGTAACTGCAGCAGGGCTGAGTGGGTGTAACTTCATTAAAGGGGTGTCAGGAGTTTTTTTTCTGTCTTTCCAAAGTGCTGCGTGTGTCCTCCCCTGCCTGTGCATGACAGCAGGATCAGAGCTGAAGATAATTTATACGCTCGTCCCTATGATTTATAAGAAAATCACTTCCTTGTATAAAAACTGCTCCCTCCTTTATAATTGCACCGTGCATATGCTAAAATGCTCTGGTGCCTCATTAGAGAGACTGTGTGTGTGTGTGTGTGTGTGTGTGTGTGTGTGTGTGTGTGTGTGTGTGTGTGTGTGTGTGTGTGTGTGTGTGTGTGTGTGTGTGTGTGTGTGTGTGTGTGTGCATATTAGAGATTATGAGTAAGCATGCTGCATGTAGACCTTTAATGTAAACGTGTTCCCTAACTAGTGGGGTCTTATTTGTTGTTACTGCTTGTCATGACACCAAAGAGAAGTACCTTTTCTCCGTTAGCGCTGCCCAACACATAGCAGCCCATGATGTGGATGAGGTTGGGCTTGGGATTGAGTTTACTCATCAGCCTGCTGAGCCGCCGCCAGAACCTGCAGACGTTAACACAAGCAACAAGACATGGCTGAGCGGTTAGAGTCCAAACCGCATAATAGTCACAATTCTGAATACAATGTGGAGGCACTTTATGGTTAGAGATTTCCATCACGTGCTTTATACCAGCTGTACTCATTCAAATGTGAAAGGTAAACCTGAAAGGTTGAACAAAGGAACCATCTATCTTATTCTTAGAAGTTTCGGATACACTTTACTTGTATCTACATAAGAGTGACATGACACTGTCATGAACGTGTCATAAACATTATAAACAAGTCATAAACGTTTATGACATAGCTTCTTTTAGTAAGTGTCATTCGGTTTTTGTCATGACAAGTTAGGGCTAGAGTTATGGTTAGAGTTACGGTTAGGGTTCATGTAGATACCTTCAAGTTAAGTGTTACCAAAGTTTCTAACGGAGCGCGGTTGACAGGAATATATAAGTATCTATAAGTTGCTGCATGTCCAGAATAATTTCTAAACACACACTACAGTATACTGAACATGACTAAGACAACCTCCTCACTTCCTTTCTGTCACTATTTATGCATGAACATTTAAACAGGATAATGCCTGCTCTTTGCCCTGTATCATGATGATGGGTGATAGAGGTCCACCTACTGGATCATGTCTTCTTCCTTCTCCACTTTTGCAAAGGTGGCCACTTTATTCTTCAGCAGGTACAGATGGCCTGGGCCTCCCTGGGGAAAGGGGTAGCTGTTACTCTCTCTCTCTCTCTCTCTCTCTCTCTCTATATATATATATATATATATATATATATATATACATACATATATGCAGTATATCATCTAGGCAGCAGGAGATGTGTTCCATGTGTTTCATGTGGGTTAAAGCTGCTCCACCTCCACTCTCCCTGATTGACAGAGTTCTCTGATGGACAGAAAGCTCTACTCGTTGAGCTGCGTGTTTTACTGGCGAGAGCGTGGTAAAATAAAAGGCTGCAGACAGACGGCGAGCTGTTGGACTAGTAGGTAATATTAGCTGGCTTGCTCTATCCCGTGTTATTGCAGTTGCTTGATGTTTTGGCTGTGTCATAAAAACTGTACGCGTACAGCTGTCCATATTAACCACAGTGGTGTAGAAGTGTAGGTGGCTATAAATCACAAAAAATAACAATGTGACACAGTGATGCTTTAAAGGCTCAAACTAAGGGATTTTTTATTTAAACTGCCAAAAGCAAATATTTGTCCCAAAATATAATATGAAACTTAAAAAAATGATTTTTTTGAGCGGCAAAAAAAACATATTGATATCATTAGCAGCTGATATCGGTTTACCTTCAATCCATTACTGTTAGCAAGTCAACACTAACGTCACAATATGTCCATGTGTCTCCTGTCACTCACCTGACAGAAAATGAGCATGTTCCAGATCTTACAGCCTTTCCTGTAGCCAATCAGCTTCTTCTCTATCTCCTCTGGGCCAGGGAAATACACACACACACACACACACACACACACACACACACACACACACACACACACACACACACACACACACAACACAACACACACACACACACACACACACACACACAACACACACAACACACACACACACACACACACACACACACACACACACACACACACACACACACACACACAGAGAGAGGTGTCACTTTTCCCACTCAGACATAATGGTGAGAAACATTAATTGGCTGTCCCTTGACACACACACACAAAAAAACACACAACACACACACACACGCACACGCACGCACACACACACACACACACACACACACACACACACACACACACACACACACACACACACACACACACACACACACACACACACACACACACACACAGTACAAAACTATGAGTCATCTCTGCTCTCCAGCAAGCTGAAACTTATCCCACCCTCATCTTTTCCACATTTACACTGGGAGAGTAACTTTTCTACTTGAGAGCTTGAAAACGTTTCAAAACCCACACATGTCACACTCACCGAGGATGTCATCAAACGTGGCATGTTCATGGTCCTTCGAATGGAAGATTAAAGTTAGAAGATTAGCGTTATTATTTCATTAATCACTACTGAACAGAACAGAAATGGAATGATTTTCTACACCGAACGTTAGCTCATCTACAGCCATCACTGTAAAGGAGTTAAAGTTGGATATATCTATACGTATATATTCTGAGAGTTCTCATTTAACTCGTACTCACAATAACAATCCATTCGATTTTTGATGAGTGTTTTTAACAACAGCAAAATACATTTAAATTCCTCAAACATCAACATTACGTCTCAGCGGTTCCCAACCCCTGGGGTGGTCACAAGGCAAAAATCAGGTTCATAAGGTGACTAATAGAATAGGAAAGCTGAGAAAAACCTCTATGCAACACAATTGTATATCTATTTCTTCAGACATTCCTCTAATCTGTTTTTCTTGTGGATTACTGGATGATTTGAGATTTCTAGGGGTCTGAAAACAATTCTAATGTAATGGGAAAGAAATCCTGAACTACTAAGTGTAAGTAGAGAAGTGAGACACAGCATTAGTCTAAAGCCAAGACAGTTTGTCTTGTGTTGGACCCCTTCACCAAGGAGATGACTAATGGGGATCCTTTATAAACACCTAAGCCATGCTAGTGCATTGTGTGACAATGCTAACATGCTGATGTGTAACGTACGTTTACCATGTTCTTGATCTTATTTTAGTATATTTACATACTATCATTTGCTAATTTATTCTAACAAAGTCCAGCTGAGGCTGATGGGAACGTCTGTAGTTCTGCAGGTGTTTGGTCTCAAATCAAATTATTATTATTATTATTGAAAACTGATGATGATGGCGCCAGAGTCAAAGGATCACCAAAGTCAATACAACTCATCCTGAGGTAAACGTGAATGTCTGTTCCAAATTCCATGACAATCTATCCAATAATTGATGAAAAGTATATTATAATTATGTAATTAGAATTAACTTTCCAGGAATCATGACTGCCTGAACAAAAATTTGTGCCAATCCATTTAGTAAGGCAAGGCAGCAGAAAAGTGAAGCCAAAGCTGAAGCTCCTTAAAGCTGCATTCTCTCTAACTACCAGCATGGGGCGACTCCTCTGGATCCAAAAAGAAGTCTGTTTCTATAGAAGTCTATGAGGAAATGAGGCTATTTCTCTCTTGATTTATTACCTCAGTAAACATTTTCATAATTAGTTCCAAGGTCTCAATCACTAGTTTAAAGTCTTCTTCTATAGAGCATGATGTTCATTTAGTAGATGATGGTCCCATTTATTTTAAAATAGAGGATGAAGCAGGGGATGCTATAGGACCTGTCAGTCAGGACCGGGGCTTAGCAATGCTTATCCATTGAAACCATTGAGACACTGGTTAAGCTACATCATCCCCAGCTCCTCCCTCTTGTCTGTACTGGTTCCATAATACCAAAATAGTGACGACCAAAATGCAAACTCCTGGCTTCAGAATGGCACACACACAAACCAATGATCACTGATGCTACGTCCATTATTTTTTACAGTGTATAGGATCACCACAGTCAGAAGCCTGGGACCATGGGGACCATGAATGTCTGTATCAAATTTGATGGCAATCTATTTAATCATTGCTAAGACATTCCCATCTGGACCAAAAGTGATGGCCCAATCAACTGACCGTCCACGAGACTAACATTGCCATGTTTAGCGTGGCTAGAAAGGTTGCAAACTACTGCTCTCTAATGATATATATATTTTTTAACTGTAATTTAGTTTCATGTTTTATTTTGTAGTGTCTGTTTCTCCTGTGTCGTGTCTTGTTTTACTTCTTGCCTTGTGTGTTTTCCCGCCTCTGTGATTGTCTGCTCTGCCCTGATGTGTCTCACCTGTTGATCAGCCCTCATGTCACCTGTCCCTTGTTAAGACCCTCGTAGTCTCGCTTTGCCAGACTAGCGGTGGGAGGTGCTAAGCACCGGAGAAAAGCTGCGGTGCCGCTGCAAAATAGGCTCGGAAGGAACTGGCTTTGGTGGAACGTGTACATTCCATTTATTTATTATTTTGATTGGGACGGTGCATGTTAATGAACAAACATGGAATACATGCATGTAAACATGCCGGATTGTAGCCAAGGGCTAATTTCCATCCATAGTCCCACGGGCTAAGATCACACAGGTCACAAAACATTGCATAATAAAATTTACATCTACAGTAAGTACATCGTTTATCAATAAATTAACAAAATTATATGGAATACAGTATTCACATAAGACTTAAAAATTCATTCAACTTCAAATATCCATATACACATTACAAAATAAAAAAAATTCTGAAAAAGATACAACATACCCACTAATGTGTGCAACTTTGGTTTGCCCATAGCCATTTTTTCAACTGAGCTTTAAACGAGCTATATGTAGGGCATTCTCTCAATGTTAGAGGAAGACTATTCCACAGGTTCCCACCTCGGACAGACAAAACCGTCTGACCGAAGGTGGTACGCCTGTGGGGTATTATCAAGTCTCCTCTAGTAGAGGCTCGAGTGGTCCTCTGCAAATTTTCTTTAGATTTGATAAAGTCCGTCAATGGTGGAGGAGCGAGGGAGTGTAGAACCTTGTATATCAAACAGGCCATTTTCAAATTGATCATATTTCGAAAATCCAATAGTCTATGTTTTTTTATAACATGCAAAAGTAGTTTAAGTCGTGCAACAGAAAACTCAGATTGGACAGATAGTCTAGCTAGCTGTCTGGATTTACCCTGCATTGATCTGAGGAGCTTTTAACCATAGTCCTTGGAAATCCACCGGAGTTTAGAATGCCAACACAAAGAAAGCCCAAGGCAACGGATATCCGGCCTAAATGAGTGAAATCTGGCTGATTTTCCGGCGGCAACAGGGCATGTTTTTAGTCTCTGTGCTTTGTTTGTCTGATGTCAGATCGCCGTTACTCCCTGCATCATTCCCTGTGGCGCTCCTTGTGCAGTATATTTCTTATGGGTGTTTGCTCTTTCCAGTTTTCAGGGTTTTCAGTGTATTGATTTTTGTTTGGATCTCTGTTGGCAGTTTTTTACCTGCCTGCTTCAGAACACCTTTCGTTTGTAAGCTGTTTAAATGTATTAAACCTTTAAAATCTTCCTGCTGCCTCCTTGTCTCCAATCTGCTTTTTGGGACCAAGCCTGCTATTGCACATCCCTGACATACTCTTTAATATAATGTGACTGTAGCAGATACTATAATGCTGTTGAAATATTGTACATACATCCATGGCCCCAGATGATGAATCCCAATAATGTTGGTGATAACCTGACTTCATATAGCGGAACCAACAGATCAAACTATCCATTTGTCCAACACAGTGCATGATAGAATACCCCTTTAACGGATCAAATTTCCAACAGCCTCAGCTCTACATCCTAGCAGAAGTTGACAAACTACAGTATAGGCTAAAGAAAGTGTAATCAAGTCTGACAATATAGAGCTACACCTGGCAGACTGTTGGTGACAACCTTCTCTCTGCACCACATTGAGGCCTAGCTGATGGTAAGGACGTAAGGATAGCATGTTGTATCTTTGCAACCACTAAAGGACTTATTAAATGCATACAGCACAAATGCCTTAAACCTAATTATAGTGGTGGTGTTTTAGCTGTTGTTACTCACATAAAGAATGGGGATGATGGAGGGGTCGTTCCTACGAATGATATTAGGAACATATTCAGCCTTTGGGACCTTGGAGGATATCAGCTGTGGAAAACAGGAATCATGCAGAGAAACGTGAATACCCCTGGCTGCATGACGGATATATTTTGTTTAACTTCAAAGTCAAATTGTAAGTTGATTGCCAAGATTCTCACCATGATTTTAGGTGGGATAAAGTCCTCTCCTTCACAGGCCACTCTCTCCATCTCCCTCTCCTCCTCCCAGTCGGCGTCCTCGTCCAGCCCTTCATCTAGTGTCCCTGAGGAGGTTTGAAGCTCGCCACCTGGCACACATACACACACACACACACACACACACACACACACACACACACACACACACACACACACACACACACACACACACACACACACACACACACACACAGGAACAAAGGGTGAGATGAAAGGATAACATATAAACAGGATTAGAGAGGGGGTGCTCCATTTAAAAGTGTTGCACCTGTTATTTCATCTTTCCAGCACAGAGGGTAGGGACTGATGGAGGAGTTAAAATGAGACAGCAGACCAGACAAAACAACACAATAACACTCTCTTTATGCATCCAGCCAGACAGACAGCGACAGTGTGTGCGTCTGTCAAGGAAAACATTGTAAAGTAAATTTTAATCTTTCAGAAATGAAGAGGAAAGGTAGCATACAGTACAGGCCAAAAGTTTGGACACACCTTCTCATTCAATGCGTTTCCTTTTTATTTTCATGACTATTTACATTGTAGATTCTCACTGAAGGCATCAAAACTATGAATGAACACATATGGAATTATGTACTTAACAAAAAAGTGTGAAATAACTGAAAACATATCTTATATTTTAGATTCTTCAAAGTAGCCACCCTTTGCTTTTTTATTAATAAGGGAAAAAATTCCACTAATTAACCCTGACAAAGCACACCTGTGAAGGTAAAACCATTTCAGGTGACTACCTCATGAAGCTCATTGAGAGAACACCAAGGGTGCAAAGGGTGGCTACTTTGAAGAATCTAAAATATAAGACATGTTTTCAGTTATTTCACACTTTTTTGTTAAGTATATAATTCCATATGTGTTCATTCATAGTGTTGATGCCTTCAGTGAGAATCTACAATGTAAATAGTCATGAAAATAAAGAAACACATTGAATGAGAAGGTGTGTCCAAACTTTTGGCCTGTACTGTACATCTAAAGGCATGTGCTTATGTGTTTGTGTCAGAGATGTTCAAAAGTCATTTTTTGAAAGTCAAAGTTGAGTCTCAAGTCTTTGAGCTCGAGTCTATGGAATGCAGTTTTATTCAGAATTAAATAAATGAATAAATACATAAATAAATAAATACATACAGTACATAAATACATGAATAAATAAATAAATATGCCTTTGAAATACATCATGAAATAAATAAATGAGGCAATAAATGCATAAATAATTAAATAAATGTAATTATTTCATGGTACTTTTATTTCATAAGTCCACATTTATTTATTTAAAAAGACTTTTATTTCATAAGTCCACATTTATTTATTTCAAGAGACTTTTATTTTCCTAATGCCACATTTATTTATCTATTTATTTCAAGTTCTTATATGCAAATCAGGGGGCGTGGCTATCTCTCACATTCAGAACAGAGCCGTGGGCAAAAAGCCTGGTGAAATCTGACGTTGATGATCCGGCATCATTTATCTTGGTGCCACACACCTTGCATGTAGCTGTTGGCTTACTGCCACTGCCACCAAGTTATTGAAAGCAAAACTAATGACAAAAGGCGAGTGTGCGCACATAAGGAATAGCGCATGCGTTACGTTGCACATTATGGCAAAGGGCAGGGGCAGTGTTGCCACAGTTTCTTTGAGAAAGTAACTTAGTTACTTTACAGATTACTTGATTTTAAAAGTAATTTAGTTACTTTACAATTACTTGATTATTAAAGTAATTTAGTTACTTTACAGATTACTTGATTTTAAAAGTAACGAAGTTAGATTACAAGTTACTTTATTAGTTACATTCAGCAACTGCCGACAACACCCATACAGCCTCAACATAAATATGACATCCGGTTTACCAGTAGTTTGCCAGTAGTAGGATCTGGTTTATTATGGCACGAAAGAGAACCAGTCAACCGTGTTTAAGGGCAGCATTTCCGCTACAACATAGGCCTACTGCCCGACCAACTTCTTCATCACTCCGCACCACCTGCTGGGACTTGCTCTGTAAGTTTGACTGCAGTGCTGCGACTCCAAATGTTTCTTCAAATTTGACGTAGTGTTTTTGTAGCTAGATAGCACTTTGTCGCCACCAGCACAGAGTGTACAACAAACCTTAATATTGCCGTCTTTAGCTGACACAAACTGACTTGTCGCATACGTGACTTCACTCCCCGAGACGCAAGAACAAAGCAAAAATATATATTTTTACTTTTACTAAAAATAGTAACGCACAGTGACTTGGATAAGTAACTTTAATCTGATTACTGGTTTGGAAATAGTAACGCATTAGATTACTCGTTACTGAAAAAAGTGGTCAGATTAGAGTAACGCGTTACAACGCGTGGCATCACTGGGCAGGGGAAATGCAGCTCGTCATACATTTCCCCAACGTATATGCGCCAATAAAAGAAAATAGAAATACATGAATAAAAAAGCAATAATTGCATGAAAACAGGTTGTGACATGTCTCAAATCTTGAGTCTGAGTTAAGTCTGAAGTCTTTTGGGTCGAGTCGCAAGTCAAGTCTAAAGTCAGCTGTTTGTGCGACTTAAGTGCGACTCGAGTCCGAGTCTCAGACTTGAGTCCCCATCTCTGGTTTGTGTATATGTATTAAAAGCCTGCATGTGCACTAGAGTATCGTATTAAATATATTGTATTGTAAAGTATGATGTTGTTAGTGTGTAGGTGATTGAGAGATCATTGACTCACTGTCTCTGGAGTCATGCAGTGAGTCAGGCTTGACAGGGGTAGGGTCACTCCACGAGCGGCTGAAACTCTTGGCCCGGCGTTCGGCAAAGGCTGTTGGAGTTAGAGGGGAAAAAAGTCACTCTCTCTCTCTCTCACACACACACACACACACACACACACACACACACACACACACACACACACACACACACACACACACACACACACACACACACACACACTCTCTCTCCAAATGGTTCATCAAGTCCAGAAACCAAGGGTTTCGCCTGTTCCACCTGCTTTGACCCAGTGGGGGTGAAGAACAGTCCCTGTTAGCTAACTGGCCTTGGTGCTTTATGTTTACAACCATGTGGTCACTCAATAATAGATTTTTGGGTGCTCGGTGTGTCAATGCATCGTGACATCACTGCTGGGTGTGCCAGTGCATCGTGACGTCACTGCTGGGTGTGCCAGTGCATCATGACATCACAACATCTTGTCTGAGCAACAGTCCAAATATATTTGATTAAATGTCTATGTCACATAAGACAAAGAAAGGCACATTCTCACAATTATCAATGTGGAACCAGCAGCTGTTTGCCATTTATGCATTGAAAATTCAATCATGATCATTAATGTCACCAAGCCTCATTCAAGGGCTAGACTTAATTAATGTTCCCTTAGAAGATAACTAGTTAGGCTTACTGTGTTTTGCCAGGCATTATAGAGTTGAAGGAAACTAACACATTTCCTTGCTGAATCATTTTCTAAGCTTCCTAACTCCCTCCCTCACCCAGTCATTTGGTTGTTAACATATTCTGCCCGTTACCCAAATAAGACAAAATCTTTGTGTTGCATAGAAAGGGACTGTCAGACAACGTGATTTGTGAAGTTTCAAAAATGGTGAAATATAATGACGAGGATTGTTCCAGAAGTTTGATTTAAATCAAAGGTGTCAGAGATACAGCAAACAAACTAATGTATAAAGTGCTTAGTTTGCCGGCACTCAATTTATCACTGTTGTATACAATTGGCCTTCAAAGTTTTCAGTACACAATTATAATATGATAAAAAGGACAAAAAAATTTCCTGAGGCGAGGAAAATGTGAGTGAGTGCACAGTCCCAGTAACAGACACACAGCAGTTCAGTAGGCTGACAGTAGACGGAAGGTTTTGATGGCATGTCAGATTCATAAACACACTCTAACACCATATTCCGATAACCATGCACAGTACTGTTGCTCCATGCATAAAGCACAAACAAATTCTGATGAAAATCAATTCCCATGTTATGTTACAGACTGTAGAGCATGAATGCATGACAACATACTGACATCAGCATGCTTACATACTGTACATGCTGCAGATCCTGTGAAAGACTTACTCTGGACCTTCATTCTGCGGCTGCCCACAATCCTAAGGTGTGTGCGGAAATTTCTACCATTTTAGGGAAGAGAAGGAGACAGAGACATTAAAAAAAGGAACAGAGCCAGAGAATGACAGAATGTGTCCAACCTACAGACACAGATGGGTAGATAAGTCAAAAGTCGAGCCAAAGCTGTGACAAGAAGATCGGTACCTAAATCAGATCTGAGCCTCCAGTAGGTATCCGTCTTGTGCACATGCTAATGTGTTAGCATACATTATGCTAAAGAGTACCTCAAAGTCTCAGTTTGTGCCACTTATACATTTAAAAGCATACATTTATTCTGCAATACCTAATCATCTGGCTGAAAGAAATATTTAATCTGCTGCATAATTAAAAAGTTTTTCAAAGTTGCAACTCTATTTCCTAAAACAATGTTAGCTGGAAATGACATATAGTACTTGCTTAATTAGTATATTGTGAACCAAAATTTAAGTTTTAAAAAATGAGTTATATTTGTCTACATGGATTTAACTTTGTATGTTTTCTACAGAACGTAATAGAAGGAAAATATATAATACCACGTTCATCTTTTACTTAAAACAGGTAAGGACACACATTTCAGCTACCTCGATGGAAAACAGGCTCCTAACTTGGGAAACGGGTTGAAAATCAGTTTTTTTGGGCAGCAGGTGGAAAAACTTTGTCTTTCTGATATGGGTTTGATTTTTAAGAACTTCATAACCAATTCCAATGATAACTAAGTGCAGTTTTTTAATAATGTCTTACTGTCAATGTCTACATACTGTGTGCTAACATGTTAGCGTTCAAAGAGGACACAGCTATATATACATGGGGCCAGTGTAGTACTTTACATTATGAGTGAAGTTACTCAGACATGTCATATCAAACTTTTTGAAAAAGCCCTGCAAAAGAAGAATTCTGTCTATGACTCATTTAAAGAACTATTGAAGAGAGGTTTGTATCATTACTGGGAATCTCAGACTGAATTCTTGTCTTTTAGTTGAGTCTCTTCCTTCTCCATCTTTACATTCTGTCGCTGCTCATTTGCTGCCTGCCTGGCATTACTTTCACACAGGGGAATGTCCCTTACTACAAACAATGCCTGGGTTTTAGTAGGCATTGCATGATTCATTCGTACCACTGGAGAAAAAGAGTGGGGCAGAGAGAGATTAAGAAAAGAGAAACAGGAGACAGCCCTAAGTGGAACAATGTGCGGTCTAAAACACAGCTTTTTATTATTCATCAGCTCGTCTGACTCTGATGGTTCAGTGCAGTGCAAGAGGGCTTCACACTCACTTTTATTTTGGTGACTTAGCCCTGAATAGCTATCTGCCACTTCTCATACATATCCATACGTATAATGCATATATTTTTATTAATAGTTTTGTACTTGCACCATCATTTATAATGTATATGTGCACTCTTTCCTTTGTAATGCAACTGCTGCACAACAAAAAATAAAGTTCTATCTCATGTTATCTTTTCCTCGTTAAGTGGAACTATAGTATGAAACCGAGAGCTTACTGAAAGTACACACTGCATCAGCTGGAGTATTGCAAAATGACGATGCTACAAAGGAGACTTGATTAAAGGACACTTTACTCATAATTGGCAGCACTAATGAGCATGTGGGAACAGCTGGAAGGACCTTCAGCCCAGTGATGTCATCAGGGGTCATCGCAGCTTGGACTTAGAGTCTACAAATTTGTAATGGAAAGTCTGCGTTACAAACTGGGGGCATGGAGTTTACCAGACAGGGAGGTTCTATCTATCCCTGAATATCCAAAGCGAGAGCTGTGTCTGGGTTCTTGGCAGTAAGTTAGACTCATTCCAGGTGGGGTTGGCCTCCGTCAGGGCTCCCTTTGTCACCAATCCTGTTTGTGATATTCATGGACAGGGTATTGAGGCTTAGTGGTGATTCGGTTGGCTGGGGATCTCATAGCTGCTTTTTGCAGATGATGTAGTTCTGATGGCATCATTAGTCTGTGACCTTCAGCACTCACTGGATCGCTTCATAGCCGAGTGTGAAGTGGCTGGGATGAGGATCAGCACCTCTAAATCTGAGACCTGCATCAACAGGAAACCGATGGAGTGCCTACTCCGAGTAGGGAACGAGTTCTTACCCCAAGTGAAGGAGTTCAAGTACCTCGGGGTCTTGTTCGCAAGTGAGGGGACGATGGAGTGAAAGATTGGCTAGAGAATCGGAGCAGCGGGGGCGGTATTACACTCACTTTATCACACTGTTGTGACTAAAAGTGAGCTGAGCCGGAAGGCAAAGCTCTCAATCTACCATTCAATGTTTGTTCCTACCCTCACCTATGGTCAGGAAGGCTGGTAATGGGTTTCCTCAGGAGGGTGGCTGGCGTCTCCGTTAGAGATAGGGTGAGAAGCTCAGTCATCCGTGAGGAGCTCGAAGGAGAGCCGTCAAAACCGTACATTGATGATAGCTGGCTACATGAACCGACTTGAGTCATGACCTGTCAACTGCAACATGAATAGCTACACTACATGCTAACCAGACACAAGTGGCTAGCTGTCTCTGGCTATCTTCAAGAGATTCTAACAATCACATATACAAGATAAAGCGACTGAAACAAGACAGATCTGCGCTCTGTATTTGTTGATGTGCATCATCTCATGTCATGAGAGGTGAAGCCACGGGGGTTCGTCTAAACAGCTGTGTTAAAAAGTGATGAGGTCCGTGACAACTGACATGGCTGGTCCACGACCCCACAGCTCATTATTTTTAATACGACCCACCTGTAGTCAGTTATAGCTAGCTTTTCCCACAGTCACTGTTGTTTGTGCCATTACATAACACCGAAGAGCATCAGTGTCAAACTAAAGGCCTTCGTCTCAATAATAGAAACCTAATATCAACCTGATATATTAGTGTAACACAAACCAAACAGCAGCAAGGTTCATCTGTGTCACAGTGAAATGCAAAGCACACACACTCCCACCTGCATTTATTTTTTCTAATCTAAAGCTATTTTATATCCAGAGTGCAGTTTGATGCATGCCAGGGTTGAAGCAGAGCCTAAAATAGATGGATGACTCAGAGGAGAGGGGGATCCATGAGTCAGCCAGTGTTGTATTTTCATACTGAGTGACAACAGCCAACACCTGCGCATCAACACTACCCAGTCAAATTCATGTCAGTGTCTGCGCATCAATACTTGTGTGTGTGCAACTATCTCACCAAACCCTTTCATTGTGGCTAGGACCTTTCCAAATGCTTTGGAAAATAAAATTATTGCTTATTCAAACATGCATAATTCAATTTGTGAAAGTAACTGAGATGCAACTTTCTAATAAAAGCACATGCAGGCACGCACACACACACACACACACACACACACACACACACGGATTGGTGGCCCTATAACAGCAGTTGAGGACCGGAGTGTGTAAAAGCATGGTAACTGTTCACCAAAATGTCGCTGCAGTGGAACAGGCTATCATAAGGTTATGTAGGCAAAGATAAATGCATGTGTTACATGCGTTTTTATTAAACAATGTGTTACATTTGTGTGTGTTTGTGTCAAGAGTTAGTGTACCAAACTGTTGCATAAATGGAGTGAGAGGATCTAGATTAGTGAGGCATATTGTCAGTGATAGGATTGACAGAAGACATGACATCATTTTAATTACTTTTAATGGATGACCTAAATGAAGTCAAGTTTCAATTAAGTCTTTCTCTTGCCTCTGTAGGCAGTGGTGTTAGTTATAAAATGTTTCTGTAACCCATAGCTGGCTATCAGGAGGCGTTACACACCAATGCACTAAAGGTGGGATGGCAGTAACGGTGGATTGTGCTGCAGGCAGCATCATCAGACCGACAGGAAGCACTGTCACCACTGCTAGCTTTAGGGAGCTATTGTAGGTAGCTAGAGTTGATTGATACAAAAGCTTAAATTAACAATTCAATTGGGCTATCCATCCATCCATTTTATGTCACTTACTGGGTTGCATCGATTGAATCAATGATATAATGTTGAATTATTGTTATATACTGCTGGGACAATGGTCCCTACTGGTTTCCATCTTGCTCTCATACTTTGGCCACTTTGACTGTCAAACAAAAACTACTTTCATTCTCTGTGGTAACAAAATGTTTTTAATTATATTTCAACGACATCTTCATCAGCAGATGGGGTTCGCTCACTTGTCATGGAGATGGCTCAATTGTCATCATGTGACCCAGCAACTGAGCCATCTATCCAGAGAGGAAGATTATGAGATGGTTAAGTCTAAGTAGTCACATCAATAGCATGGACAGACTTCCAGCTCTGCTGAATATGTTGACAGATTACAATGATTAGAACTAAAATGGTGATTGTTATTAGTAGTGTTCATTTTTTTTACTAGTTGGATTAAACATAGAAGTTCAAAATGAGTCACATTGTTCACAACCTGGAAAAAGTTTCACTTTAACCTGATCTCTCTGTACTGTACTCACCTTCCTCAAGTCCAGCTGCCAGCAGTCAGAAAGCAGTATTTCCCATGGCCATGGTACAGTACAATGGTGTGTGTATTGTATAGGCCACATACATTCTCAATTAGCTGTTAACCAAGTAATGCTGAGGCAGCACAGAAAAATAAAGGCTGGTCTCTTATCAAGTTCAGGTAAAACATGGAATTACCATAATGTGCAATGTGCTAATTCTATCAATAGTCAGATGTTGAACGATGTTTCAAATTAAAAGCCTACAAGCAACACAAGCTTCTCTCTGCATTGGAGGTAAATAAAAACCCTGTCACCATTGGAAAACGTACAGTAAATGTAGAGATGAGGTTAAACATCAGCCAAGTGGTCCATTAAGAAAAAAAGAATTTTGATGTTAAGAGGGGTATTTTTTTGCTGTGTCATAGGGGAACTGTAACAACACAAAGGACAGAACAGGACAGCCAGGACACGGTACCTCTCCATCATGGTGGCTGCGTCCTGCTCTCTTTTCCGCCTCTTTCTCTCAGCAATGCCTCGGAAAGCCCTGCCAGGACGTCAAAGCGGTAAGTGAATTTTTGGAGAAATAAAATGTTACGTTTTAGCGGCGCCTGACCGAACACAAAAGAGTTTTTGTCGGAACCCAAACTGACCCAAGAGGGTACATAACCTTTACAGAACGTGTCTGATTTAGCTCAGACATTTTCTTTTTTTCACCTTTTATTGTTAGTGTCGGCCTTACTTAAATGCCACAAAGTTGAGAGAAATTAGATTTAAGCCCTTTGGGTCTAGTTGGGTTCGGGCATAAATATAAAATTCCAGTTAGGGTGGCTGGGGAAAAAATAAAGGTGAGGAGGTTAAAGTCCATAAGGGTTAGTGAGGGGTTTGGTTAGCTTTCTGAGTGGTTAGGGTTTTCAGCACTCAGACATTGTATCCACCAGAGGCAGAAGCCGTAGATATATTCTCAAGTAGTAAACAAACACACACGCACGCACGCACGCGCACACACACACACACACACACACACAGACACACACACACACATACACACTCTAACACTAAGATCAACATGCAAGAAAGGGATCTACAAGAAGACACACTGAGGAGTAACCAGGAAACTCATCCTGCCTATCCAATGTGAGTTAACTATATTATTAAGTCACCAGTATCAGCAAAGCAAATCCTGATGAGTGACTGTCATTTTTGACCATCATTATTTCATATCATTCATTTCACAATGATATCTGACTATGATATATTTTGGTGTCCATTACTTGTCATTCTGCCAGTGTGTAAGTTGGTCAACGTGGGTGTGACAATAATGGCTCTGACAGGATGTCAGACATAATGAGAATCATCTGTGACAACGTATGTCAGAAATGAAGTCATGTCCTGCAGCCGGGTTTTGACTGACAACCGATAGGCTGAAGTCACTTGAGTCAGTACAGTGGTCATTATCCAACAGCTCTGTCACTATGCTGCACTGCTATTATATTTGTTTTCCCTCATGAGCTCTGTCACTCTCTGTTCCCTCTTCCTGAACAAGATGAACATGTTGGACGTGCCTCCTCCTTCAGCCTGTCGCTCCTTCCACCATCTGCCATCACCAGAAACTCTAAAAGCTAAAACTCTTCTTTTCCTCTTTGTTAGCAGTGCCGTGTGGAACACGTGCCTGTTCGGAACGAAAGATTGCTTGGTTCCCAATATTATAATTTTTTTCACAGCTTAATTGTGTCAATTATCACAAACATGTGACACAAAATGCAGTTATTAAACGCTTGGTTCCTGGTGTTGCTGCTGCAGGGTTGTCGGGTGGCGTGCACGTTCGAAGTGTTCCTTGAGAACCACTCATACAGTGCTAGGCTAAATGGTACATTTACTGTAGTTATATAGCACCTATCTACCTTACTGGACAAAGCGCTGTACAATTTGCCTCTCATTCACCCATTCAACCACCCATGCAAGGCGCTGGCCCACGACAAGACGCCCCCATCTCTGTGGCAGTCGCAAGAGAGAAAGACCTCGCAGAAGTCTCTCTTCTACAGAACATCGTTAGATTTGTCGCTAAGTTGGCAACACTGCCCCGCCCCCGCTGCTGTACAGAGGCTCGTACAACAGCATGCTGCTTTTGACGTCTTTTGCACTTTAAAGATACACACACACACACACACACACACACACAAAATTCCTCGATTTATAGTTAGATAAAGCGGTCCAGCATATTTCCCAACAAAATCACATTGGGCCCTATTTTAACGATCTGAAACGCAAGTATGAAAAGCCAAACGCAAGTAGCTTTGTGGGTGGATCTCGGGTGCTGTTGCTATGATACCGGCGGGATAAATGACTCTTGCGCCCGACGCAAATCTAAAATGGGTTGGTCTGAAGTAGCTAGGTGTGGTTTGGCGTAACGTGAAAATAACCAATCAGAGCGTCATCTCTCATTCCCTTTAAGATCAGGCGCGCTTGTTCCATGGCAGACTGCTATTATGACGGCGGATTTGCCTGGCGCACGCCAGCAGGAGCTGTCCGGGATGCGGCAAAGTAATAAATGCCCGTCTTGGCCGGGTGGCGATGTTGCTGCGGCCTCTCGGGCGTATCTCCTCAAGTCTGGAGAGGATTCTGCAGCCATGGAGCGTGGGCCTCCAAATGCACCACCTGCTCCTGCTGTGCCCCTTCCTCCTCCCCCCACTCCATCTCCGTCCACCCGCTCCACCAGGAGCGCATCGCGCATTACTCCGGGACCAGATTCCGCCGGAGTGTCCAATCCCACCGTAGTTCAACATCTCGTCTCCTTAAGTCCTCTAATATTTCCTCATTTATGTCATCAACACATCCATGATTCATGGAAATGTGTAAAACACAACAAGCCACAAAGAATGCTGCGACTTTTTGAGGACTGCACTGTAAAATGCCTCCTGATCTATCCAAACACATGAAGCTCATTTTCAGTAATATTTTTCTTTGTAATTATGTATGGTTTTCAAAAATGGGAACTGCTGTAGCTGAGAGAAGTGTATGCGCGTTGTGCACACACTACATTACGGCCAAGCATTAGTCCCTAAAATAGCATCTTTATAACGCGCTACTGACTTTAGACTTGCACCACTGACTTTAGACCAGGTTTTTCCTGGTCAGTGGCGGAATTGTTTTCTGAAACTGCATAATAGGACCACATAACGTTTGCGCCGGAACACGCCTCCTCTTTTTGCTGAACCGCCCCCGGGAGCGCAAATACATTCACTAATTTACCGATGTGCGTCTGTGGAGGGAAAAGTCCGCTGTGCATCGGGTGCAAAATAGGAATGATACATGCGTCGGTGTACAGAGGCAATTGCGCTGAGTGCAAGATAGGGCCCATTATGTCTCAGATCAATATGGGAACGCTTGCATGCTGTTAACTTGCAATATGTTTAAGAGTTTTGAAATACTTCCATCTATACAGAGCCATGTAAATCAGTAACATCAATTACAATAGCCACAAGTTATACCTACCAATAAACTAGCTTAGTGCTACAGCTAAACAGTTTGGGTAAATATGTAATTTCAATTACAATGACAGTATTTCCTGTAAAACAAGCTCAACTCAAAGTTGTATGTGGTGGTCGACATCGTGTTAAACGTGATAAGTGGTACCAATAATTATAAACTTAGCTTCTTCTTGTTTGTAAGAAACCAGATAACACAATGCTGCTGATGTTGATGTCCTCCCAGGGTTCTTCTTTTTCACACCATCAGTTGGAGCAATTCCTAACTAAGCTTAGCTAGCTTTCTTTAAGTTACCAATTTAGCTCACATTAACTAAATCTTAAGATACCACATAGTGGTATACTTTATTCCGTAAGATTTAATATAAGATTAACTGTATTTGGCATTATAAAAATGATTAGCTCTACACAGTTAGATTTTCTCACATTGCAAACGTTAAGATATCTGACTGATGATCCTGCTGTCAGATTTGCTCTGAGCTAACGTTAGCTTAGATTGTTAACGTACAGAGAGACTGAAAACTCTGTTGTTCTTTTTGATCTACAAAACCATAATCAACTTCTACCTGTCCAAGATTGAAAGTGATACAGAGTGGTGCTTCTTTTTTTCTTTGGAAACCAGTTTTGGCTCATCGTCGCAGACATAAACATGCAGAGCTTGTTAAGGACAATATTAATTTATTTGACATCACTGACGATTTGAAGGTTACACGTATCCAAACTTTTAAATTATGTATTGTTCACACATATTTTGTGCTAATCCAATTCTGTCTGTATCTATTTTGATGGACTCGTCATCCATAATGCTGATATATATATTGTTAATCAGCTCGACCTGTGTCTGAACCACAATGAAGTGGCTGTGCTGGAAGCAATGCTTTGCTTTGACCAATGTGCTTTTCATGATGGTTGCAAAAGCTAGCAGCTTTAGGCAGACATTAAGTTTGTGTAATAAGTCATCATTGTGTTGCTGTGTAATATATGAAAGACACTTCACTTAAGCAACTGCAATTTTTCAGAGCAGCTACACCAACACTTCAGTACTTTAACTTGATAACTTATTTGTGCAACTCATGAATGTAGGATACTCATTTCATTCCCATGGTCCCAGTCTCACGGCAGTTCGTGATGCTATCACCATCTAATAGATTTCTTTTCGTGATGCCATCACAAACTGCCGTGAGACGGTACCTTCCCTGGACTTTGGTTAACTATTGACTGAATGTATAACTTGAAACACCCAGTCCAGCAGACAGTGAAGGACACCGCAGACTGTATAGCACAAAGCCACACGAGGAAAAGGGCTCAACACATGTTACCTAACTGACAGTGTGAGAAAAAGTAAGGAGGAACAGTGGGGGCAGTCAAATGAGTTACTCACGATATTCTACAGTCGTTGTTTGGAAAGCCGCCACGTAGAGAGAAGGGTAGAGGAAGGAGAAAGGACAAAATGAAAGAGAAGTCAGCAACAGGGCCACTCACACACATATCAGAGACTGCTTTATGTTGCAGGTCTCACTTTCACAGAGGATACAATGAGCATGAAAACTCACCTTGAGTGGTA